>NC_090727.1:120462676-120502676 GCF_036898095.1 Palaemon carinicauda | reverse complement strand
AGGCTTGAGAGAAAGATTGATGAAAAGCTGAGAGATGAACAAGCGGGATTTAGAAAAAGTATAAGTTGTACTGACCAAATTTTTATTTTAAGATATGTTGTACAGCAATGTGTAGAATATAGGAATCCACTTTTGGTGGCATTTGTGGACTATAAAAAAGCCTTTGATAGTTGCACCGGGCAATTTCGTGGATAATCCTGGTTTATTATGGAGTTCCTCTCAAATATATAAATTTGATTGAACCTGTTCATGAGCATTGTAAGAGGAAAGTTAATATTAGTGGAGTCCTTTCAAATTAATTTCCTTTGAATAGTGGAGAACTCAAAAGGAATGTGTTGTCACCTATGTTGTTTATCCTCCTCATGGATTTTGAAATGCATAGAACAGTTGAAGATGGTGGAGAAGGATTGTACTGGATTGGTAATAGGCTATTAGCTGACCTAGAGTATGCTGATGACGCTGTTCTTATTAGCAGAACACCACAGGGTTTGCAATGCTTGCTTACCAGAATGCATGAAATATCACATGGTGTTGGGCTCAAGATAAATAAAAGAAAGACAGAGGTGATGAGAACAGAATATGTAATAGAAGATGAAATATCATTGGAAGGAGAAAGGATTAATGAACTAGAATCATTTAATTATTTAGGAACTATGCTCCCTAATGCAGGGTCTTTAGAATTTAAGTTAAATGAAAGATTAAGAAAAGCAAATCAGAAATAACATTTGGAAATAAAATTGCCTGAAATTACACATAAAAATTAGGCTATATAACAGTTGAGTGAGATCGGTGTTACAGTGTGGACATGAGTCGCGGCATGAGAATGAAATAATATCCAACAGATGTTTTAGATTCGAGAACAAAGCCCTCAGTAGAATATTGGGAGATAAATAGCAGGACAGGATTAGAAATAAAACTATAAGAGATATTACTCGAGTGCCATATGTGGATGAGATCATGGCGAAGGACAGATGGAGAGGGTTTTAGTTATGCTCTTCGCACTCCACAAGAGAGATTAGTTCAACAAACTTTCAACTGGGCTCCATAAGGCACTAGAAGTGCTGGAAGATCCAGGCCTATACACCTGAGGACTGAAGCGTGAAGTATGAGTTGGTGAATGGAGAAGTATTGATTTAAAAGCTCAAGATAAAAATGACTGACAAAATCTAACTAAGGCCCTTTTCGTCAATTGGCATAAGAGGAAATGATATATATATATATATATATATATATATATATATATACATATATATATATATGTGTATATATATATATATATGTATATATATATATATATATATATATATATATATATATATATATGTATGTATGTATATGTATATTTATATATTCCATACCAATGTACACACAAAATGTAGTTGAACACAAGAAAGCATAGATTGTTTTATAAGCTTACCATTCTCACCTTCTTTCTCTCATGATAAAATTCAATCAACGGAACTTAAGTCTTTTCTACTGTACAATTAATGAGGGTTTATAGCCGTATTTGAACGTCCTAGATAGTTTTATAGTAAATAATATTACTAGCTGTTCGAAAAGTATATACTTTTGTGCAGACCAGATAATTGAGTAAGTGGAAGAAGAACAACAACAAAAACTGCAACTGTTTCCAGCATGCTGCAGGAGAAAGGCCTCCAACATATCCCTACTCATGTCTTGGGGTTCGGCTATTTTCATCAACACGTTCGTCACTGAGGATTGGTGATGGTGAGGAGGGTTGGGGGGACTTTTGTACGATCGCCGACGGGAAGCCTAGTATGGGTAGCCCTGACTAGTACATCTTTCCTGATCATGGCAATACAGAAACCCCTTAACCACGTTTAGGCATCCCCACTCAGAAAGGGTGATTGATTGATTGATTTAAAGTTTTCAGGCATCCTGACATCTAAGGTCATTGACGCCGATATCATTTAGTTTTTATTTATATATATATATATATATATATATATATATATATATATATATATATATATTTATATATATATATATATATATATATAATATAAAAGAATATTCAATTAAAACCATAAAAGTTGAATGTCATTGTAAAAGTTAAATAGTTTTCAAAAGACCTGCTTCTGAAATAAATCTAAAAATTCCACTTGCATAGTAGGACACATCATGTCCAAGAATCTTGTCATGGATGAATCTGCCACCCTCACCTCGAGCCTCAAACAAATATCTATTCCTTAAGTTATTATAATTGGGTCATTCGGTCAACAAATGCCTAAACAGTCGTCACAATACGGTTGGTGTTGGCCCTTCAGCAGAAACTCGTGTGTCAACTGAGTGTGACCAATACGGAGACGACAAAGAGACATCTCCCACTTTCGGGCGATCATGTTATACCTCCAAGGAGATATGATATTTATTACTTCTCTCATTTTATTGCCATCTAGACCATCCCAGTGCTGTTGCCATTTATTGCAAAGTAATTTCTTGATGTTAGGTAGGAATCATTACACAGAATGGGATACCTTCTAGGCAGCAACTCGGATGCAGCATTCTTTGCCAGTGAATCTGCCTTCTCATTCCCAGACATTCCTACATGTGCTGGAACCCAACAAAATCGAACTGTTATACCTCTCCATCCAATAATAAAAAGCCATTCATAAATCTTTAAAACTAAAGGGTTACTAGAATTAAAAACTTCTAAAGCTTGTAAAAATACCCTCCTCCAAAACTATTTTCTCAATAGCGGTTAATATGCCATACAATTCGGCAGTAAATATGGAAGCTGTTAGAGGAAGTGCACCTCTACAATTAAAACCATTACTATGTACTCCAAATCCAACGCTAGCACCAGATTTAGAGCCATCAGTATATATAAAAGTCGATCGTCTATGTTCTTCAACATGTTCCATAAAAAGAGACCTGGCTTCTAGGTCTGTCATATTCTTCTTAACTCCAATAAAGTATTTACAAAAAGATATCTCTGGTAATTTCCAAGGAGGCGTTGATGATACCTTGAATGGAAGTACTTTACTTCTAATCATATCCAGACTGTTTAATAATTGTTTCACCCGAAAGCCATAAGGTTGAGGAGATTTTGGGTGCAACTCAAAGTATGTTGGGTGCCTTACAAGGCTTGCAGTCTGAAAGGCTAAAGAATTAGGGAGTCTTTGCAATCTAAACCAATGCCGAATAATGGAAGACATTCGGAAAAGGTCTAGAGGTAACTCTCCAGCATCAACAAGGAGACTCCGGATAGGTGAGGTTCTGAACGCTCCTGATGTATTGAATCTAATATCTTTAATCAGCTTGGGGTGGCTAAGGAGTATATTTCACATCCATAACTAATTTTGGAAAAAAAATCAAGGCCTTGTATAATTTTAAAATAGTATTGCGGTCTGCCCCCCTGATATATGGGACAATACTTTTAAAAGATTCAGAGCCTCAACACATTTAGCTTTTAACGATTTTAGGTGAGAAACCCATGTAAGTCTACAATCCAATATCAAACCTAAAAATTTAGCTTCCCTTACACATGGGATACGTTGACCTTTAATGTATATATCCAGGTCTGGATGTGCTCCCCGGATACGACAGAAATGTACAATAGTAGTTTTACTTGTCGAGAACAGAAATCCATTCATATCGGCCCACTGCATAATTTTGTCAATTGAGAGTTGCAGTTTTCTCTCAACCATTGCCATTCTAGCTCCAGAAAATGATATGGAGATGATCCACAAATAATGTTAAGAGAACATTCCGGGGAATGGCTGAGGATATCCCAATAATTGCTAGTGCAAAAAGGGTTACACTCAGCACACTACCCTGAGGAACTCCTTCTTCCTGGCATTTGTTCTCTGATAGAGTTTCTCCCACTCTCACTTGAAAAATTCTATGTGAAAGAAATGCCTGAATAAATAGTGGAAGCTCTCCTCTCAATCCCAATTCATGAATTGTTTTAAGTATACCATATCTCCAAGCGGTATCATATGCCTTTTCAAGGTAAAAAAAGACTATCACGTGGTGCTATCTGGAGGCAAACGCTTCACAAATAGAGCACTCAAGTCGTATCAACACATCAGTCGTTGAGTGCATTTTTCTGAATCCACATTGAATGGGTGATAAAATACCCTTCTTTTCAAGGTACCACATCAGCCTTGCATTGACCATCTTCTCCATGATTTTACATAAACAAAATGTCAATGCAATAGGTCGGTAGTTTGCTGCTAAAAACTTGTCCTAACAGGGTTTTAAAAAGGCTAAAATAATGGCTAGTTCCCAAACACTTGGATAACTATGATCATGCCATATTCTATCAATAATACTTAAAATAAATAACTTTGTATTAAAATGTACATGTTTAGTCATTTCATATGGAATTCCATCGGGTCTAGGGGCTGTATCGTTACAAGTGGAAAGTGCCGAATCATATTCTCTTTCAGTAAAAGGAGAATTATATGACTCTTCCCTTCCTGTTGCAAAATTTAAAATTTTCTTTTCTTCAATGCTCCTATATTGGTGACCAGGAGCTGCTACACCCATGACTGCACCTAGCTTCTTTCATGGCACGACGGAACTGTGCTCTACATTTCTGGTATATAATTAAATTCTCATCAGTTCGGTATCTACGCAATCGTCTTAGAGATCTTCTTGTGGCTCTGTGAAGGACAGTTAGTTCTGAACACCACCAAGGGACTGGTCGGTGTTTGAATAACCCTGTTGTTTTGGGAATTGAATTGACTCCTGCTGTATGGTGAGTTCCATTCAGTAAATCTATGGCATCATCAATATTTTCAACCTGTTCTGCATCCCCCTCAATTTCGCTTAACTCACAAAATTTATATCAGTCCGCCTTGTCTAGATTCCATCGTGGCGATCTCTGTATAGGTGGACAATTGTTGGTGTTTATAATGATTGGTGCATGATCAATAGTATGTCAATCATCTAATGTCCTCCAATCGAAATCAAGAAGGCAGTTGGAGCTGGCAATTGAAAGGTCAATGCATGACAAGGTACCTGTCTGAACATGGAAGGCGTGGGCTCTCCTGTATTAAGGAGTCCGACAACCTCCTTTTCCACAAATGATGAGATAATATTGCCCCTTGTGTTTGCCAAAACATCACCCCATAAAGGATGTCTACCATTCATATCTCCCAGTAAGAGAAAAGGTTGAGGGAATTGTTGAATGACCTCTACTAAATCATCATATAAAATATTATCATTTGGAGGTAAGTACAGAGAGCATATTGTATATTTTCTCCCGATATCAATTTGTACAACCACTGCCTGTAGGGGTGTACGAATTGATAAGGGTATATGGGGAACATCTCGACAAACGTATATGAGACTTCCGCCATGGCTCCCTGCTTGTTGATTACATGGTGTTCTATAGCTAACATACTCTCGAGGACTTGGAGTGTTAGCATCAAGCTTACTTTCCTGTAGACATAGAATTATGGGGGAATGTTCATGAATTAGGAGCTTAAGTTCTTCATATTTGGCCCTTAAACCCTGACAATTCCATTGCAAAATGGAGGAAAGAACTATGGTTTATTTCTTGGAAGAACTTTTGAATGAAATCTTCCCATTAGTAATTTTTGATTTAACACTACTTCCGGTGGTTTTATTAAAGAGAGTCTTGATATATTGGGTTTTGTATTTATTTTTTTTATATTGTCCTTATCTACTTGTTGAGGGGGATGGTGGACCTCAACTTGAATTTCCGATTCATTTAAATTGTCTTTTGGTTGATCAGAAACATCAACAGACAAAACATCATATTTATTTGATGTCATAATTCTAATATTTCTTATGGAAAGGGGTGAGAGAGATGGAGGTCTCTCTCTTTTACGATTAATAGGTTGCGAGGTACCAGGTTTTCGTACCTTCTCCAGTACAGGTACACCTGATTACTTGATTTCAGGTGGAATCTCCATTAAATCAGGCAAGGATATGGCCTGGGAGTGGTTAGTACTATCCTTTGTAATGGCGGACTAATGCTTGATAGTGGTGGGCAATATCTTTTAGTTGATACTTAATGATAAATCTTTAAGAGAGGATATTCTTGTCTTGTTATGCAGCACTTTATCAGTAGATGGTGAATTCCTTTTTCAAGAACTACCTACAGTAGTAGGTGGGTGAGATGATTCTCGGGGAACTTTTTCCCCTGTTTTTAATGTCTTTGCATAGGTATTAGATTTATTTAATAATCTCTTGGCATGCCCCACGCTTATATGTTCAATAATTGATTTATTGAGGGCAGCCTCT
Organism: Palaemon carinicauda; assembly: GCF_036898095.1. Lineage (NCBI taxonomy): Eukaryota > Metazoa > Arthropoda > Malacostraca > Decapoda > Palaemonidae > Palaemon > Palaemon carinicauda. The sequence goes on along the minus strand of NC_090727.1, from coordinate 120,496,436 downwards.
TCCAACTTATAAAACTGGCAGCTCCTATCATTAGATTCATGATTAGAGTTGCAGTTTAAGCACCTAGCCTCAAGTGTACATTCTCCATGGTAAAGATTGGAGCAAGTATTACAAATTTTATCTTTGTTGCAAACTTTGGAAGTATGCCCAATGTTTTAATTGCTTTAGATACCAATTAAAACGTTGCAGTGGATTCTGCTTAAAAGCTTCAACTCTAATCCTTTCATTTTCTATATCTATGTGGAAAGGTACATCAGCATCCTGGAAAGTAAGAACAATCATTGATGTTCCAGGTACTTTATGTACTTTCCATACTGATAGTGGACACAAAGCCAATATCGCCTCTTCCGTAAATTCATATAGATCCCTATTGAAAACCACTCCCCTTCCATAGCCAAAGCTTAGATGGAGTTTGATGTCCAATTTTATATCATCATTTACTGTCTTCAAATTGGACAATATAACAGACTGTGTGTATGACTTGGCCCTTATCAAGTAACTTTTCTTACCGAATCGAGATATATCTCCAGGAGCAATCGTTCTTACCTTCCTCTGAAGAAATTTGCAGATCTTGAAATAATTTTCCGTACCTCCTGTAGACTGAGCAAGAAGCCAGATTGGTGGTCTTGGCTTTCTTTGGGATGGCATATCTACCTTTATTTCTTTATCAATCCAGTCTGCTGGTCTGTAGACATCCAGATCTTTAGATGCCCCATCACACAGAGCACCCTTAATACTCATATTTCCTACTTTAATATTAACAATGTTACAGCTTGCATTAAATGCTTCCTCATGACAATTAAATGAAAACCAAGAATTCCAATTATCATCTTGAAGTTTCATTCAGTTTCTTTTATAAATCTGTAGCACTAAAATATTTTATGTAGCACATTATAATTAGCTTCTAATGGGATTTGGGTAACACGCAGGACTTTCAATTTTCCTGTGTTGCCCAAATTACCCTTTTTCCGAATGTTCAAAGAATAGTCCTTTTTAGTTCCTAAGTCTTCAACAGAATTTTCTTTAAATGAATTGCCAGAGGTCATCAACAGTGCTGGGGGAGAGTCAGCATATCCAGGGGAGGTGGGGTCGTTGTCACAAGAATCCATTAGAATAAAGAAAAGAGAAATGTGACATTTTAAATAGTTTGATTCACCTGCTTGAGAACATTAAGGCATCACACGATGGGAAGAAAATTTGCACTCTCCACTATCGGCACAATGAGAGTATAATTCCCAGATGATCCACTCCATACCCTACCCGAAGGATAGCACCAAAATAGATATAGAGTCACAGGTGTAAGCTGAACCCGCCCGTTAGTACTGAGACCAAGAAACTATGGAATCATCCTCCCCATATCTGTAATGATGGGCTTCTGGCCAAAAGCCGAGAGTCCTACCCCAAGCATTGGATCCCCCTCGATTTCGAAGACCCAACACTTGAAAATAGTTCCACAAAAAATATCCAAACCATCTTCGGGATGGGGCTGAGGTCATCCAATACTCTCACATATACCTTTGAGCACAAACACCTCCCAACCGTGAGACCTTTCCCATTCATCAAAGCAGGCAGCAATAACGGATGTAGAAACATCCACCCAAGTGGCAATAACACATGTAGAAACATCCACGCCATAAAAAACGACATAAATATATATATATAAATTTATACACATATGCATACGGAAAATTTTACTCATAGGGTTGGGACAGACACATGAAAGTAAGTTTATAATATTAGGAGAAGGTTGGAGTGATATAAAGAGGAAGAAAAAGATGAGAAAAGGAGAAATTTAGATTCGAACCCGGGGGAGCAATTTCCCCAAGTTCGAGAGCCCTCTTGCCCGTCACCAAATTTCAGCACGGGCATAAAATACCGTGCTGAAGCTCAATGACTTCATCAAGGCATTCTCTCATTAAGAGGGTCAGAAAAAGTGAATAACAACGCATAAATGTTTCTTTTATAAATCTGTAGCACTAAAATATTTTATGTAGCACATTATAATTAGCTTCTAATGGGATTTGGGTAACACGCAGGACTTTCAATTTTCCTGTGTTGCCCAAATTACCCTTTTTCCGAATGTTCAAAGAATAGTCCTTTTTAGTTCCTAAGTCTTCAACAGAATTTTCTTTAAATGAATTGCCAGAGGTCATCAACTATATTCCCTGGAGATTAACATTATTTAATTGCTAACAGCAGCAATCCATTAACCATTCTTTGGTAGAGTAATAAAGCAGATATTCTAATTCTGATTAACAGATATATGATTTTTTTCTATTCTTTTTTGACTAAACAAATTCGAAAATAAAATTTATCATAACTTTGATAAAAAGAACTTCTCAAATACGAAGACCTCTGTATATACCATAAAGATAGTTACAGTTTCATCAAAAATGTTACAGTGAATTGGGAAGAAAAGTAAGAAAACACTAACTTTCAGATATGGTAAGTTCAAATTTACCCCAACCCACATTATATTCGATGGACTAATGATTTATATATCTTTAATTTACCAATTTTCAGGTACTTTAAGGAAACCATGTCGGGATTTAAAATTTGAATATCTACGTATGCTCTTACGTTTTAGAGAGCAGAGGGAACATCTTGATATCCATGAAGAAAGATAAGACAGGAAATTTAGATTTTTTTCAAAATGGGGGATTATTTATAATTCTCCAGTTAAATGATGAATGAAAAATAACTGATTTTTCATATGCAAATCCTTGTTAGAAGGATAGTGTAATAACATGGATTCATAAAGGGATGAGACATTGAAAATATAGGTTCAAAAATAGAAAACAAAATTTTGATTTTTATATTTATTGCTCCATATAATAGTACAATTGATATTAGGACTCCAATTAACGTTCAAGATACCCTTTTATAACCTATTTAAGAACTCTCTGATTTTTCATTGGTGGTAGTAGCAGCAGAAGTAGTGTCACTAACGGCTTCATTTTGCTCAGTAGTACATGCAAGGCATGGCAGCTTCTTCTCCAATGCAGCACGGTATTTGGGATGGCTGATGGCATAGATAATTGGGTTGTAAACAGCGTTGGCCTTAGCAAATACAGAACCCCAGATGGTGTATAAAGGTGAGACTATTTCCTTCTTGAGCATACCAGTACAGTTAATGATGAAATAGGGTGTCCATGCAATGAACCAGAGGGACACGGTCATTAAGGCGACCTTGGCAAGACGGCACTCAGCAGAGGTCTTCTGGTTTTCTTCAGTTCTAAGAGACTTTACTCCCATCTTCTTGGCCTGTTCACGCATCTGTTTTTCATGGTTGGCAACAGCACTGATGATGATGCTATACATGTAGATGTTGAAGAACAGAGGGAATAAGTATACCCAGATAGAGTAGAGCCACAGGTAAGAATGAGAAAGAGCAGTGTCAGTAAGATAGTCAGTACCACAGGCAGTCATGTTACCCTCAGGCACATAACGGTTCCAGCCAAAGAATGGGGGAATACACCAGGCAATGGAAGCGACCCAAGTACCAACATTCCTTAACATAGCTCCTTTGGTAGTAAGAGGCTTTCCAGAAACACCTTTAACAATAACATTGTATCGGTCGAGGGTGATCCAGACCATGGTCCAGATTGAGACACAGCCATACAGAGATCCCAGGAAACCATAGACTTCGCAGAAGAATGGACCAAGAGTCCATGCTTGCCTGGAGCAGGTAATCATCATGGGTGGGAACATACAGAACATCATTAGGAAATCTGAGATTGCCAAGTTGACAACAAGCAAGTTAGCTGGAGTACGAAGGGACTTGGTGTTCATGAATACCCAGATGACAATGAAGTTCCCAGAGATGGAAAGACATCCCATGACGCCTACCCACAGCATAACCAAACCATACCAAAGAGGATTCAAGGGGGGATACTGGTACCAGTGGGGATCAATCATGTGAAGGATCTCCTTTGGTGCCATATCAACCACCGTGAAGTTCCCATATGGATTGGTGGAGGGGAGGGCAAATTCTTCTGGTTGGTTATTCCAAGACATCTGAAAAACAATTTTTTTTCATTAATGATTTCGATGAATAAGATTTTTTCAAAAATATTTTATTAATAGTCTATTTGGTTTTAAATGAAATCTAAATTGAATGCAAATATATATTTATGTATTTTGTAACATATAACCCGAGGTTCAATATTGTGTGTATATATGAGTTTGTCTCTACATGTTAAAATAATTTGAAAATAGCTTTAGCAAAGCAGATGGATAATGGATGGTAGGGGGCTGACTAATGTTGCTTGCCTATCTTGTGAATTTTAAAGTAGAACTAGAAAAGTACTCTGAGAGTGCAGACCTCCGCCAGGGCAGCTTAGTTCTCGAAACCAGCTCACCTTTCCCAGAATCAATTAATCATTTCCAGCTCTTTACATAACAGTATAAAATCCCTGCAAATTTAATTACTTTAAGTTAAAATTGTGACCGTGCGGTTGACGACCAGAATTTGACCATTTGCTTCACCTTGACCCCAGACACGACCTTGACAGTCGACCTTAACAGCTCTGCATAATAGTTTAAAATTCTTGCAAGTTTCAATATTTTACGATTATAATCGTGGGCGTATGGTTGATGACCAAAATTTGACCTTTTGCTTAACCTTGACCTCGGACACGACCTTGACCATTGACCTTAACATGTATTAATTGGCGTGGATTTTCATACACTCAAATATGAACTAAGTTAAAGTCGCTGTGATAACGATGTCCAAACTTATGACTGATTACGTGAATTGGACATTTTGTTAACCGTGACCTTGATCTTCCAAAGTTTAATCATTTCCAGCTTTTTACATAACAGTTAATCCCTGCAAGTTTCATTATTCTACGATCAGAATTGTAGCCAAGAAGCTGTTCACAAACAAACACACACACACAAACACAAACAGGGGGTAAAGGTTTAATAAGATTGAGTTCTTTAAATAATCAGGAATAATAATATACACCATAGATTCTCATAAACTGAAATCTAGTGAAGATTAAGTCATCCTGACCATTGCGTGATTTTCCTTCTCTCGATAAGTGAATTGAACAGATCAATGTTGTAGTTCAATCTGTATTGCTACGCAGATATTATATTATGAGGGAACTAGGACAGAGGTGATAAGATAATTCATCTATTCATTTACTTTTTCCTGACAATTGAAACAAGTTCCCTATTTCTTGCCAAATCACGCTTATTCTGCGAACTGTAAATTTACCTGCTACCTCCTTTAGAATAATTGGGTGTTTCTAGCCGTATTTTAAAATCTTATCATTATGCAATGAAAGTATTATAGCAGTTCTAAGAACAGTCATTTTGAATATACAAGTCGATTGCGTAAATGTAGAACAATTTTCATGAACAGGTTTATCATGAAACAGTATATTCCCTAACAATTAACCTTATGGTATTACCATTAGTAGGAACCCATTAACGAATGAATACAGGGTTATAAAGCTGTTGTCGTTCCGATTCTGATAAACAGATAAAGGCTACTTTCTATATACTCTCTTGACAAAACAAACTCGAAAATTAATCTTATCAAAACTTTAATAAAAAGACCTCACCATAAACGAAGTCCCCTTTTATTTGCTAAAAACGAATATATAGATACATTGATGAGTCTTATTTTCTTAACAGCAAAAGGGAATTTAACAACACTGATATAAAAACGCTAATAATCATTTACAGTAAATTGCTCCTCTGACAGTGATACAAGTTATAGAGATCGCAATGCCACGCAGCTTCAGCATTTAGAGTTCTCCTTTATCTCAAGTGGAACAAATGATTTTGAAACATGAATCTACAAATGCTTTCAGATACTACAAGGAGACAATGTCTTAACAAGAATTCAAGAATCTAAGCATGAACCTACCTTTTAGAATCTGAATCAGCAGCTTGCAACTACCAAAACTTGAAGATATTCTTGTAGAATTACTTCAGGTGAGGCAGACTGACCAGCTGGTTCAGTTCCTCAGTTCCTCTGGAATCTTCTGTGACTGAAAACTGAAGATCGCACGCTGCTTTTATATACATTGATAGCTGCAAATTACCGAAAGACTTGAAGTGCTTCTCTCAGTGTAAAGATTCCTCTCTTGAGCCGAAGTTGCTAAGGGCAGCATTTTCTCCCAAGCATAAGAATAAACGATTGAAATTGTATGTATTCCTGAGAGAAAGAAAGTACATATGCATTTCACACACCAATCTCACTGATCTGTTGATGGTATTTGATATAGATCCATCGTTAGCAACCAATTCACTAATGGAATTTGTCCTTTTTAATAATTTTCAATGATTAGTTGAGATAATTTAGGAATTTATAATGTCGCTTAAATTTTGGGTGAAAGAAATTTGTTTTATGTCCAATGCCGCTTGTGAAGCCTATATATTCGCTAATTCTCTAACTCTAATTCTAAGCCCTTTGATAATATATCATTTAACGCCACTCTAAGGTAAGGTCACCTATTTGCAAGTACTCTGTCATGAATTTGCATGGTCATTATGTGTGTGTGTGTATATGTATATATATATATATATATATATATATATATATATATATATATATATATATATATGTATATATATATATATATATATATATATATATATATATATATATATATATGTGTGTGTGTGTGTGTGTGTGTCTGTAAAAATTTTAATAATATGCATTTCTTACGAAATCCATTGCTAACATTGCTTGTTATTACATAATGAAAGCAACTCTCATAAAGAATTTTACGGATAATACCAGGCCACTGTAATACATGTGAACAATTTCATTTCAGTACATCTGGTAAATTTCTAAAAAAAAAAAAAAAAAAAAAAAAAAAAAGCAATGGAAACGCATAAAGATAATATAAGATATTCTCCAAATATCAGTATAATTTTTTTTTCACAGAATAATATTAAAAATAAAATTCATACTCTAAATTGGTTATGTGTAAAGGAATTGGTCGATTCAGTAACTTAATAATAAAAAAAAATGTCATAGTTTCTAGCTTACTAATAAGATAGTAGCAATAAAGATCTAAATATTGAAATTTGAATATGCATTACAAACAGTGCATTCATATGCAAGGAGAGCTGCAAGGTTAATAAATTATAATTTCAGGATTACAGTAGTTGAACGAGGAAATCACATTTCAATATAAAATTCATGGTTTCGATATATTTATTATCTTAGAGAATAGTCTAATTTTAGTTGATTAATATTTGTCGATTAATTTCAGAGTATCCAAATTTTTTGTATGTTGTATTTTCACTTCCATGGCGTTCATACTGAAATGTAATTCCTTCGTTCAACCACTGTAATCTTGACGAAGAATTCAAATAAGGGCGTAGGAGCGTCTTTTTGTGTGGGGTGGGGGTGGGGGGTCTAATGTTTGAGAAGTCAATGACGACGGGGGTCTGGGGTTCTCCCCCCGAAATTTCTTATACAAGGAACACCCTTAGATGCGATTTCCTGGCATCTGACAGCTGGTTGTAGCAACCTCCGAATCATATCATTTGCACGATTTTTATGTGACCAATTACAATTTGTACATAATGAGCATCATAAAATACCGGTAGTTCTACTTGATCAATATACTGAAATTATACGAACGATGTTGATTCTTTGCTATAAACTAACTCTCAATATCGATAAAGTTAGGGCTATCAGTGTTCTAAGCGTACTATTATATCTATCATTTGTATTTCATTACTAATTTTATCTTAGAATTTTTAACGGCGTTTATATTTTAAATTTTGTGTACTTTTTGGTATATAAAAGACAAATATCTAATGGTTTATTTGATAATTATGTTATTTGTCTTTGATTTTAAACTATGGTCATAAGGTATGAAGATGATAACCTCACAAACAGAAAAGAACTTCATAGACTTGACAATACTGCATTGGTAATAAAAAATTCAAAGGTTTTAAAATACATTTCAATTACCAAAACTATATATATATATATATATATATATATATATATATATATATATATATATATATATATATATATATATATATATATATATATATATATATATATATATATATATATATATATATATATATATATATATATGGATTTTGAGCGAAGCGAAAAATCTATTTTCGGGTGAGATAGCCATGTCGTCCTGATGGAAGGTTCCTTCAGTAGCTTCCTAAGGGTATATATGACTACAGTAGATATTCCTAGAGAATTAAACTAAAGGTTTCACAGAATTCTAACTTCTGGCACGAGTACCCATAAGGTTTCCCTTATGCTTGACACGCCACATAGCTATCTGCACCTCACATAGCGTTTACGCTTCGAGGGGGAAGTTGGTGGCACGTTATGGGAGGAGCCGTTACAAAGTTCTCCTACTCCGTTATTGTTATGGTACTCGGATGACGTCATAACCGCTCGCCTTCTCCATTCCTTCTGGCGTCGAGGCCAGCCCCCATGATACATTAAGATTGGGAGGGGGCCAGCCAAGGCCGAAGATAGAGAAAAGGGCGGGTCCATCAGGACGACATGGCTATCTCACCCAAAAATAGATTTTACGCTTCGCTCAAAATCCGTTTTTTTGGGCTTAGGCCATGTCCTCCTGATGGAAGTGTACCAGAGAATTAATGTATCGTGGATTTTTTCCCCTTTTGTAGTGCCTTCGACTTCTAGACAATAACCCCCCCCCCCCCCAGGGATGAGTCCTATTGGATTAATGGAGAGTCTCGAAGTTACTTGATAAAGAAACTCACCCAGCATCAAGAAGTCCCCGCCGGTCCCAGAGCAAGGTAGAAGATAAGGTAAGTACAACGTGTTGGAACAAATTACCTTAGTCTAGATGAGTTTGTATAAATGAAGGAACAATAGTATTTCATTGTTAAGATATATTTACATATTATAGAGGGATATTAAAACTCTCAAACAGCATTTTATTACAATATTAGGGCGAAATAAGACGCACGAGTATAGCAAATTCTTGTATTTGGGCATAAATAAGAATTAGCATACATAAAAGTAATAAATGTAAATTGTAATGGAATGCAAATCTATTACATAGACTTAGGACATTAATAGAAATAGATGTGGTATCTGAGAAGGAAAACTTGCCATCACAAACATTAATTCCATAGGAATTATAAAGTCTTTCTAGAATGTCTTATATACACTTCATGTTTGGAACACGTGGCACAAGTGTTTTGGAACACGTGGCACAAGTGTTTTAGTCTATGTGACTTCACCTTAGTATAAGAACAGTCCGTAGCATCACTTGGTGGCACTATTTTCACTATGTTGCGCACTAGGGTCAACACAGACACCCTTAGAGTTAGAGTTCCAAATAACTCACTGTTCATCGCAGCACTAAACTGCAGATTTTAACACACTACCTACAGCTACCATGAAGCGTTTCAATTCGTGCACCTGCTTCACATAGTGTTTGAAGAACACTCTTGAAGACTTCCAACCCGTGAATGAGCGAAGACTTTCGAAGTCCATTGACTGGAAGAAATTCAGGGAAGAGGCGACTTTCCTGGGATCGTGACCTGCGAGTGTACTGTCCAGATCCGCTCTGCGAATAAAGTAGGTGATCTTTGCCCTTAGTTGTTTGAGTGACAAATCAGAACCCGATGTTTCCCCTTTAAAGAGCTGCCCTCCACCGAAGTCCGAAGTTCTTCGAAGATAGACCTTTAGGCTCTCCACTGGGCACAGGGAGATATCTTCCTTCAGAGGGCAGATTCTCCAGGGACCCCACCTTTTGGTGGGTAGCCCATTCTTGGCGAGAAACGTTGGGTCAGGAAAGAGGGTGAGCTCGCCTGTTTCTGCGAACTGGATCTGTCCTTCTTCCCTTGATAATACCACAATTTCACTGACTCTAGCCCCCGAGGCGAGAGCAAATAAGAAAATCACTTTTTGAGTCAGATCTTTCAGAGGGCAAGTTTCATTGTCCAAACTTGAGGCAAAATGGAGCACCTCGTCAAGAGACCAAGAGATGGGTCTCGGCGGAGGTGCGGGTCTGAGTCTAGCACATGCCTTCGGCAACTTGTTGAAAATGTCACTAGACAGGTCTATTTGGAGGGCATATAGTAAGGGTCTTGTCAAGGCCGATTTGCAGGTGGAAATCGTGTTGGCTGCTAAGCCTTGTCCATGAATGTGAATGAAGAAGGACAAACAGAAATCCATCGATATTTCTGTAGGATTTCTCGTCTTGAAAAGGCCACCCATTTCTTCCAAGATGACTCATATGGCCTTCTGGTAGATTTTGTTTTATATTCCTCTAAGAAGTCTAAGCTTTTCTTCGAGATCCCAAACCTCTTCTTGACGGCTAGGGAGAGAAAATCATGAGATGAAGGTCTCTGGTTTTCTTTGATGAAGCGAAGACAGTTGACTTCTGAATTTGTTGGGTTAGAACTGGGTCCGGCAGGGGAATTAGCTTGGGTTGTAACTCCAGGATCAATAAGAACCAGTTGCTCCCGGGCCACTTGGGGGCCACTAGGGCCGCTATTCCTTGGAAGGATCTCCGCTTGGTGAGGACTTTTAGCAGAAGGTTGTGTGGAGGGAACAGGTAAATCTTGGTCCATCTGTTCCAATCTATGTCCATCGCTTCCGCTCGGGGGTCCTCGTATGGGGCCACGTAGTGAGGAAGTTGTTTGTTGTCGCTCGTTGCGAAGAGGTCGATCTGCAGTTCTGGGACTTCTTGGGAGTTGAAGGAGAATGAGTCTGCATCTAGGAACCATTCTGACTCTATCGGGGCTGTCCTGGATAGAGCATCCGCTGTCACGTTGCAGAATCCTTGTAGGTGAACTGCAGAGAGGTGCCATCTTTTCTTCTCCGCCAGGCGGAAGATGGGCAGCAACACTTGGTTGAGCTGGGGCAATCTTGAGCCCTGACGGTTGAGACATCTGACGTCGCTGTCCAGGGTCAGTCGAATGTGGACTGAGGGACGTGGGGACAGCCTCTTCAGGGTGAGAAGGACTGCCATGGCCTCCAAGATGTTGATGTGAAACGTCTTGAATAGGGGAGACCATGTTCTTTGAACTTGACGTTGATGGGAGTGACCCCCCACCCTTCTAGTGATGCGTCCGTGTGGATAAACGACCGAGGACAGCGGTAATTGAAGAGGTACCGACCTTTTCGGGTTATTTGCCTCCCACCACGGCTTGAGGAGTGATCGTAGCCGGGTCGGTAGAGGTCTCTTGAGATCTCTTCGAGCGTTTGATGCATGTCTTCTCCAGACTCCCGAAGCATCTTTTAGCTGTGCTCTTAGCACTGGGTCTGTCACTGGGGCAAACTGAAGGGAGCCGAGCACCCGTTCCTGTTGTCGTCTTGAAATCCGTTTGGATTTGAGGAGTCTCTTGACAGATCTTGCTATTTCCTTTCTCTTCTTTAGTGGAATGGAAAGATAGTGTGACTGAAGGTCCCAACGGATTCCTAGCCATTGGAACTTCTGAGCTGGAGAAAGTCGAGACTTTTTGGTGCTGATCTTGAAGCCCAAATGTTGCAAGAATTGGATCACCTTTGGGCAAGCTTGCAGGCATTCTTCTTCTGATGCTGCCCACACCAGCCAATCGTCCAGGTAAGCCATCACCTGGACGCCTTGTAAGCGTAGTTGTTGAACGATCGTCTCTGCGAGCTTCGTGAATATCCTTGGGGCTATGTTTAGCTCGAAGGGCATGGCTCTGAAGGCGTACTGTCTTCTTTGAAGCCTGAATCCTAGATAGGAGGAGGTCTGGCGATTCATTGGAATGTGCCAGTAGGCGTCCGCCATGTCTATCGAGACAGTGTATGCCTTTTGAGGCAGTAGAGCTCTAATGTGCTGAAGAGTCAGCATTTTGAACTTGTTGTTCACTATGAACTTGTTGAAGGGACAAGTCCAGAATTACTCTGAGTTTGTTGGAGTCCTTTTTGGGAACACAGAATAGTCTTCCTTGGAACCTGATGGACTTTACCCTCTTGATCACCTTCTTGTTCAAGAGTTCTTGGACGTATTCTTCCAGAACGGGGGTGGAGTGTTGGAAGAATTGGTGGAAAGCTGGTGGTGGTGTTTCCCAGCTCCATCCTAGTCCGTTCTTGATGATGCTGTGAGCCCAGGGATCGAAGGTCCAACGATCCTGGAAAAGGCGGAGTCTTCCTCCCACCGGAAGCATCTCATTGCTTCTGGTTGGCCGAAGGTTTACCACCTCAGCCGCTTGCTCCCTTTCCTCCTCTCCCTCTGGAGGGACGTCAAGAGGAGTCTCTGCCGGCACTTCTACCTCTGGGACAAAAGGTAGTCGACTGCTGCTCGTAGGCGGGCGTGAAGGCTGGTGACTGAGTCACCACCGGCTGGGGTACCAGTTGGAAGGTTTGTTGGGGCTGAGCCACCAACTGGGGAGCAGCGGTTGCCGGAAGCTGACGTTTAGCCTGACGCTGCTGAGGTCTTGGCTTGTTGGATTTCTTCTTCGGTTGAGGGATCTTATCCTGAGAAGATTTCCTCTTACCTGACATATCCCACTTTTGGAGAAGGTTCCGGTTCTCCGTGGCGGCCCTGTCAATGATCTCTCTCTCGAGGTCATTGGGAAAGAGATCTTTCCCCCAAATATTGGAGGAAATCAGCTTCCTTGGTTCGTGTTTTACGGTAGCATTTGCAAAAACGAACTCTGCAGGCTCTCCGTGCCCTGATGAAGCTATAAAAGTCCTTCGTCAGGGTAGCGAGGTGCGTCTTGGCCAAGACCATGTAGAAGCCTGGGGTCCGTTGTTCCCCAGCCATCGTCTCCATTTGCACCTGGAGGGAGAGGGAGGCAGCCAGCCTCTCTTTGGTGTCCTGCTCCCGACGAAGAAGATATTCGGAGAGCTTGGGGAGGTTCTCACTGAACTGACGTCCAGCGACGTCGGCCTCCAACTTTCCGACGGAGAAAGTTAACTAGGTGTCTTTCCAGTTCTTGTCGTTGGGGGGTAAGGCGAGGGAGAGGGGCCTACATTCCTCCAATGTAGGGCAGGGTTTCCCTTCCTCCACCGCCTTTAATACTGCTAGGAGGGACTTCTCTGCGAAGGGGAAGATCATGGTGGTAGGAGCAAGAAAAAACGGGTGTTTCTTGCTCAGGGGCGGCACCTTGGAGTTGGTGTAGCCCTTGTCTTTCAGACAACTGGCTAGCAGAGATTGAACCTTTGCGTGGACAAACACAATGACCTCTTTAGGCTCAGTTTCCTCCTTGGAAACGGGTTCGGACTTGAGGAGAATGTAGCAGTCCGGAAATGCCTCGAAGCTAGTCCAGAATTCCACCTCTTCAAGGGGGACAGCACCTAGCTTGTCGTTCACGAAGTTCCTGCCACTAGTGATAGGCATGTGTTCGGCATGCCTCCATGGGTTCGTCACAGAGCAGGATGGAAGGTCCTTCATGTTGATCTTCCTCTACGGTTGCTTCGTTAAACAGAGGATTTCCTTTTTGATATCCTCGTCCCTCTTGCGGAGCCTCTCCTCAAGGATCGCGATCATGGCTTGAAAATTGTCCATGGATTCGTCTGCTCTTGTGGGCATAGGAGTGGACGATGTAGAGGGGACTGGTTCCAAGATGACTACGGAAGCGATAGAGGGTGCAAGGGTGCCTTTTTCTTCGGAGTCAGGAGCCTATGTAGGTTCCTCTTCTCGACCCTCGGCTATTAGGGACCTCTCGGTGGTATCCGACACCTCTGACATCCTCTCATCATCATCGAGGTGGATGTCCTGGTGTGCGTCCGAAACATCTGGGTCAACCGTCAGTTGGACACAGGGGGTCTCCGGTTTGGGATGACGGCATCCGCAGATGCCTTAGGGAAGAGCAAAGCTCTCATCAGCTCACTGGGGAGATAGGGCCCCGTGGCGTTCTTCTGGAAACCACGCACCCACTTGCGTAGTTTCTCACGAGCGATGTCCCTTGACTCCGCAGACTGGGGAGCCTCGAATGCCTCGTTGAGCAGGCCCTTTCAGACGGTGCAAACCTGCGGGTCCCAATATCTCAGAGATCCTTGGGTGACGGAGCAGCTGGCGATAGGTAAGCTGGAAATGAAGCAGGAAAGACACATACTTATGAATCCCGCCCAGCCAATTGCCGTGACCTTACACCACTACTAACTCTAGGGCTTTCATTCGAGTAAGCCCTAAGGGGGAAGCTATCAAGTAGGGATAGAGTAGCACAGCTAGTACTTCCTCTGGGGTATTAGCAGTGGTGAAAGGGAGAGAGCTGAGCTTATTAAGCATAGTGAAAAGGGGAAATAATTATCCCCAATTTGAATAGGTCCCGGCAAGGGCCTGCGCATGGATGCACAGAGTATGCTAGAAAATATCTATTGCATACAACAGACACTGCCGGCGCATTGCCGGCAGGGTTAGAGTAAGGTGACAGTCCACTGTTGTAATATGAATTAGGTGGAGCCGGCAGCCTGCCGACGCGTCGGAGGCACACCAGGCGCCGGCGAGTCTCCGATTGAGGGTAACTCCTTCCAGCCAGCAGTCTATGTGGCGGAGAAAGGGAAATAACCTCGGGAATTAATGGCAGATCGCCGACATGTCGGCGGCTGCCGGCAGCCGGCAGACAACCGGCTGTAGGTACTCCAACCCTGACATCGATCTATGAGAATGAGAGGAGACCTAGGCTACGCTGTCGGCTGTTGCCGGCAAAGTTGTGCGACAGTGGACCGGCACTTGATTGAGAGAGAGAGAAAGCATAGAGGAAAGGAGAGGGAAGGGCGGTAGCTCACTACCCTAACCTCGCCTTCCTCGAGAAAGAGGGTTCAAATGGAAGGAAGAGTATGATCAGGCTTCCATCCAGCCGCAACTAAGCCGGCAGTCAGCTAGGGTTGCGGGTGGCGGTCCAAGGGAGGACCGTAGAACACTCTTAAGATAGCAGGGAAGTCTTCCGCCGGCAGACCGACCTGTCGTTACGCTATTCCATAGTTCAACTATATGCAGGAAGCTTAGAAGTTCGGACTAGTAGGCGAAAGGACTGGGCCGACCCCAAAACCCGCCGGCACTCGGTCGAGTTGTAGGACGGTGGACAGAGGTGTGATGGCTAGGCCATCACCAAAGGACAGAGGGGGAGGGGAAAGGGTCCTGAGAAGGAGTGTGGGGGTTGGTGTGAGCCTTCCCCGACACCCTAAAGGGGATTCTGTTTCAGTACCGGCGCCATCCCAGGTATAGGAAAAGTTCATTCTCCAGCCTAGGGTGGGTTAGTACAGTAAAAGAACGGCATGGTCGTGCCTTCCTAAACTATAAAGAAACAGAATCCTAGGGTCTGCCTAACCTAGGCTAGGGAAAGCATATTCCCTAGCCTGGAGAAGGCAGGCTTAGGACAAGTCGCTAGGCCACAGGGAGGAAGGATCGTAACCCTACCAGGCGTGGCCTAGGGGGAAGGGCAGAGCCCCCCCCCCCCACCTTTTGCCATCCAGCGGAGACCCAAAGGAGAGTTCATTCACCTAAGGGGGTAGCTGGGGGCAAACGACTGATACTCTGAGGTTCTAACCCTAACTCAAAGCTCATGAACAATGGCTCTGGACAGGGAAAGAAAATCCTAGCCTAACCTCACTTGAGTACATTCAAGATAAGGAGGACTAGGATGTAGCCTAGGCTACCTCAGAGGGAGGAGAGATTACCTTAGGCAAAGGTAACCGGGGAGGTGTGAAAGTATACAAAAGCCTCTAAGCCATAGGTTAGGGGCAAATAAATCTACTAACAAGATCATCAAAACCCCTTGTATACATTCGAGAAGGAGAAAAACCCATATGCAATCACTGAATCTTATATGTATAAATGCCTAATATCTTCATTTAATAAATTAACACTAGGAACACTTATTATATCATGCATGAGAGTAAACTAAAATGCCTAGGCTATCGAGCCTAGGGGATGGGCTTAGTCGTAAATTCGGCTACCTACACTCGCCGAAATTAAAGAAAACTATCGGCATAATATAACTAATTCCTAGCAATGAAGACTAAATAACTAATACTGATAATTATTTATGGAACTGGGATAGTTGTTCTGGCTAACTAAATAAAGCATGCGAAGCGAACAACAGTGTCAGTGACGCCTCCGGTAGGCAACAGCTCCGCCACAAAACACAGTATTTAAGATAAAAAGACGTTACTTTACGGCCAGAGCTGATTTATACAATATAAGAATATGGTACTCAACTTTCCAGGGGCAGAAGAGGCTGAAGATTGCGACATGCTAGTAGATAATAGTGAACAACTGGGAAAAATACCTGGTCATAGACGCTACAAGAGAAGGAATGGAGAAGGCGCGCGGTTATGACGTCAGCCAAGATGGCGTCATTTATGACGTCATCCGAGTACCATATCAGTAACGGAGGAGAACTTTGTAACGGCTCCTCCCATAACTTCCCACCAACTCCCCCCCCCCCCCGAAGCGCAAACGCTAGGTGTGGTGCAGATAGCTATGTGGCGTGTCAAGCATACGTCCCCTGTTATTATACGATATCCTAAAAGGAAACCTTATGGGTACTCGCGCCAGAGGTTAGAATTCTGTGAAACCTTTAGTTTAATTCTCTGGGAATATCTACTGTATTCATATATACCCTTAGGAAGCTACTGAAGGAACCTTCCATCAGGACGACATGGCCTAAGCCCAAAAATAGATTTTTCGCTTCGCTCAAAATCCGTTGCATATATATGTATATATATATATATATATATATATATATATATATATATATATATATATATATTGATAAATATATACATATATAATATATATACATACATGTGTGTGTGTATGTGTGTGTGCGGGGCATGGAAAGGCCTCCCTTGGAAACAACCTCGCAACGTTCGATTCCAGGACCCTGTCTAGGGAAGAAGAGACTGTGTTATTAAAAGAGCTGAAATAAATAAATTGGGTTATAAAGGGATTGAGTGAAATCAGAAGAAGTGGGGAATCCTATATCGAGTTAAAAGAGGGTCACTTTTTTTGCTTTGGTGTACATGAAAGGAACAAAAATGGAGCGGGTTTCCTTTAAAAAAATCGTGTAGGCAACAGCAGATTTTTGTAGCATCGGTGATAGGATTCCAGGATCGCTTATCAGACTAAATAAAAATTATATGAGGAAGATCATACAAACGTATGCACCAACATCATCTAATACAGAGGAAAAAAGAGAAACTTTTTATGGAGATCTTAAGATATCTTTAAATTACGTAGGACTATTTGTATTTGTTCTGGGTGATTTTTATGTAAAGTAGGTAATGAGAAGAAAGGGGAATCAGCTGTAGTCAAATTTAGAGTAGGCAAAAGAAACAACATAGGAGACATGCTTGTACAATTTGCTGAAAAGACAATCTGATAATCATGTACACCGTTTTTTTATGAAAATATACATAGCAAATGGGCATAGAGAAGGACAAAAATAGAAAATAAAAACAATATAGATTTTACTCGCATTGAAAAAGTTGATTTAGTTAAAGATGTAAAAGTGTTAAACAAAAAAGAGTTAAGCGACCATAGAATTGTGAAGGGTAAAATTTGTCTACATCTAAGAGAAGCCAGAAAAAAACTAATTTTAGGAAAGAAAATTAACATTCCTGTAATAAGAGAAAAATCTAATGAATTCAGTTTTTACAATTCAAAATAGGCACTTCCAGCTACGTGATGAAATGATATCAAATAAATAAGAAATGAACAGTAATTTAACAAAATTGGTTCTGCAATCAGCAAAAGAGGTAGATAGAAAAGTTCCAAACAATATAAAAGAAAACTATCAAAAACGGAAAAAAAACCTAATACAGAAAAGTTTGGAATTGAGGGCAAAATCCAAGTTAGATAGAATAGAATTAGCATAACTATCTAAAACAATAAACAAACTAAAAATACAAGAAATTCGTAAACACAATCTGACCAAAATTGAGGAAACACTAAAGAAAAAAAAAGCATTATGTTAATGAAAAGGAGACTTGGAATAGGGTTCCAACAGATACTTGCTTCAACAGATGAAAATGGATATATCTATAAAAGAGATGGAGTGATAAAAATTGCAGAGGATTTCTATACAATGCTATACAATAATTGATGTAAGAAACAACTTTGCCAATAGAAATAAGAAAACTCCCGGGACGGTACCAAACATAACATTAGGAGAAATAAAGAAACCATTAAAAGGCACGAAAAGATGCACAGCAGAGGAAGGAGGCCTTACATATGATGTCATAATATATGGAGGATATTTCATAGTCGTGAATTTTACTGAACTTTGCGCAAAATATTTGCAAAACTGTTCTATACCTTCAGCTTGTAAAATCTGTATTATCTATCATTTCACAAAAAAAAAAAAAAAAAAACATAAAGGCCCTGAAAAATTACCGCCTAATAAGTTTACTCTCAGTAAAATATATGAAATATTTACAAAGTCACATTAGGCAAAACCTACACTTTAATCAGCGTAGAGACCAGGCAGGTTTTAGAATTGAAGAATCATACATGAATGTAACGGGCATGTTGCTTTTTCACAGAGAAAGACAAAACAATAGAACCAAGGTATATACATCTATATATTTGAAATGATATGGTCGTGGTTTGGCAGTTAACGCTGACATTGAAACCTAATCAGTGCTGCTTACTAACTTTACATGTTCTCTTTTTGATGTTATTGAGAGAGTATAACCACACAATACATTCAATAATTCTAGAGGAATAATCTAAAATAAGGAATTCTCAAAAAAAGGGCATATTAAGAGATGTCCACATATTTTTAATCCTAAAAAACTAAAATGGTATAAAAATGCCTCTTATTACTTTTTCCAACACCTTATAAACCTAACTATATATAGATCAGACACTTGAACATTACTGTCAAGAAATTTTATCCACAACCGATGCAATGTTACAAGTGTCATGGGTCTGGCCATGTTAATATCAAATGTAGTAATGAAACTTGAGACTTGGAGTCGCTTCTGCCAGGTGTCTTTGGGGGAGAAATTACCTCAATGAAAGACTAGTGGGTTCTCTTTAATGATTTCCTAGAATCTATAATTTTCTTTCCTTTAACATTGCCTTTTTTCCACTAGTTTTGTTCATTTTTATATTTCCCACCCACAAAAATATATTAATGAATAACATTGACAATTTTACCCCTACGCCTGTAAAAGCCTCCAACACTGTTGTCGACCTCAGCCAATTCAATTAGGGTTAATTCTGTTGATGTCCTAGGAACTAGAAGGAACCATTTATTCAATGTTCATAGATATGACATGACAACTAATTGTCATTATGAAACATTATGAATGAATTTCAATCCTTGTGGTAGGGTTAGCAAAATAAAGATGAATTTCTAAGAAAACAATTGGGAAGCATGGATCTACGTTGGTATAGCATTGATTGATTGATTTGAAGTTTTCTGGCATTCTGACATATAAAGTCATTGGCGTCGGTATAGCATGAGGAAGCTTTTAAAGCAATGTCTGAAATTCAAGAAAAAATGAACATTGATAAAAGTGACATAACAAAAATGCTATGCAATGCAGCTCCTGAAAATATATCGCCCCAGTGAATGTTATCTGAGTGAATCTGTTGACCCCAAAATAACAGACAGAAAGCCTAAGCCACCAAAGTGGATTGTTCCAACCTAAAAGGGAGAAAAATATAATGAATTTAAATTTAGCTTGCTAATACAAAAATAGGTACTATAGAACGTGGAGAGATTTTTAGATTTGGCAAAAAATCCATCTTAATTCATGTCAAATCTAAAAGGCAGTCGTTTGTACTAAATTTCATCAAAGGTCAATGCATGACAAGGTACCTGTCTGAACATGGAAGTGTGCGGGCTCTCCTGTATTAAGGAGTCCGACATCCTCGTTTTCCACAATTTATGATATAATATTGACCCTGGGGTGTGCTAAAACATCGCCCCACAAATGATGTCTACTATTCAAATTTCCAAGTGAAAGAAAAGGTTGAGGGAGCTGTTGAATCACCTCTACTAAATCATCATACGATTTGTAATCATTTGGAGGCAAGTACAGCAAACAGATTGTATATTTTCTCCCTACATCAATCTGTACAACCACTGCCTGCAGAAGTGTACGGACAGATAAAGGTATTTGGGGAACATTTCGACGAACGTATATGAGACTTCCGCCATGACTCCCTACTCCGTGATCATAAGGTGTCCTATAGCTAATATATTCGCAAGACAAGTGGTATTAGCATCAAGCTTGCTCTCCTGTAGACATACAATTATGGGGGAATGCTCGTGAACTAAGAGCTTAAGTTCTTCATATTTGGCCCTCAAACCCTGACAATTCCATTGCAAAATGGAGGAAAAAACTATGTATTATCTTTTCGAAGGCATCTTCGATGAGGTCTTCCCATTGATAGTTTTTTGATTTGACAATATTTTCTGTAGGCTTCTTAAGTGTGTGTCTTGATAAGTTAGGTTTTATATTAGCCTTTTCAGTGTTCTTATTACCCAATTCTTGTGGGGGATGGTGGACCTCAACTTGAATTTTTGATTAATTCAAGAAGTTTCCCTGTTGATCTGAAATATCAAAAGGCAGAACATCATATCTATTTGATGTCATAAGTTTGGTGTTTTTAATGGATGGGGGTAAGAGAGATGGAGGTCTCTCTCTTTTCCTATTGACAGGTGGTGATTTGTTAGGTTTTGGTGTTTTCCCCACTACAGGTGCACCTGATAACTTTGTTATATGTGGAACCCCCATCAAATCAGGCAAAGATATAGCCTGAGAGAGGTTAGTATTATCCTTTGTAGTGGGGGACAAAGGTTTATTAGAGGTGAGCAAAGTCTTACGTGATATTCTTGCCCTACCCTCTAGAATTCTATCAGAAGATGGCGAATTTCTTTTCTGGGGAATAGAGGCAGTAATAGGTGGGTTAGATGTCTCCTGCCTCATTTTCCTCCTGATTTCAATACCTTTGCATAACTTGCTGATTTACTCAATAGTCTCTTGGCATACCCCACACTTATGTGTTCGATACTGGATTTATTGAGAGCAGCCTCTTCCAACTTATATTACTGGCAGCTCCTATCAGTAGATTTATGATTCAAATTGCAGTTTATACAATTGGCCTCTAGTGTACATTCTCCATGGTAAACATTGGAGCAAGTACTACACATTTTATCATTCTTGCAAACTTTAGATGGATGCCCATATCTAAAGCAATTAAAACATTGCAGCGGCTTCTGCTTAAAAGTTCGAACTTTAATCCGTTCCTTTTCTATGTAGAAGTGGAAAGGCACATCAGCATCCTGGAAAGTCAGGATAATCATTGACGTTCCAGGGACTTTATGCACTTTCCACACAGATAAAGGACACATGGCCAATATCTCCTCTTCTGTAAACTCATATAAGAGTCTATTAGAAACTACTCCCCTTCCATAACTGAAGTTTAGATGGGGTTTTACATCCAGCTTTATGTTTCTCTGTATTTAAATTGCAAAGTATAACAGATTGAGTTTCTGATTTGGCACTTATGAGGTAATTGTTCTTTCCAAACAGAGATATATCTCCTGGTGGGATGGTACCTACTTTCTTTTGAAGAAATTTACATATCTTAAAATAATTTCCAGTACTCCCTTTTGACTGAGCAACAAGCCACTTTGGTGGTTTTGGCTTTCTCTGGGAGGGTGAAACTACCTCTATACCTTTATCAATCCAATTTGCAGGTTTGCATACATTTAGATCCTTAGGTACCTGATCGCAAAGAGCACCTTTGAAGTTCAAATTATTGATTTTAATATTCATGATATTACTGATTGTATTGAATGCTTCATCATGGTTATCAAATGATATCCATGAATCCCATCTGTCACCTTCAAGCGTCATTCTAATTTCCCTGATGTAACCATAACATTGAAATGATTTATACAGCACATCATAATTGGTTTCTATGGGAATCTGAGTGACATGAAGGATTCGCAAATTCTCCATGTAACGCAAATTACTTTGTTTTTGAGCATTAGTAGAATGGTCCTTTAGAGTTTCCAGGTCGTCAACAGAGGGGGTAGTTTTTGAGTAGCAGCAAGCCGGGTTGTCCACCTCTTATCGGAGGATGTCAGTTCTCCTATCCAATGAGGCCCAACACAAGAAGAGGCTTCCGCGGGGACCAGTCCTCTATTAGAGAGGGGCTGCCTCTCTTTAGGTTGGCATACACTGGTCAGTGGGGGTAGATAGCACCTTCCACTGACGACTCCAATGCCTAGCGTCACCCATTACCCGCAAATATGGGCGACTTAAAACCGGATCACTGAAGCTAGACTCTAACAGACTTGGTCTGCACCCTATGGGGTCTGCCAGAGGGTGATGGCATCTAAATTTGTACAGGTTGAGATGGTATAACATCCATCCCACCCTGTACCAAGTCCAAAGAACCAGTCAAAACCAAAGTCATGCAAGCCAAGGCCGTCAACAAGTTCATGCCCAAGAGGAAGAGAAGGGAGAATAAAAGAAGTAATCAAAAGAACAGAGAAAAAGTGCTGACTAATTTGATTGGATCAACAATTGGGCACCGAGGTCCATTGGACAAGCAATTCCCACAGTTCATTAGAGCCCAACTGCTAATCCCTAAGCTGCCCCATCCTCGTCAAGGCTTCAGCATCTGGGGGGACGAACATGTTGATGAAAATAGCCAAACCCCAAGATAAGAGTAATAATATGTTTGAGGCCTTTCTCCTGCAGCACACTGGAAACGGTTGCAATTGCTGTTCTTCTTCTTACACTTACTCAATTATCTGGTCTGCAAAAAAAAAATATTTATTTTTCGAACTGCTAGTAATATTGTTTACTATAAAACTATCTAGAACGTTAAAATACAATTATAAACCCTCATTAGTTGTACAGTAGAAAAGACTAAGTTCCGTCGGTTGAATTTTATAATAAGAGAGAGAAGATGAGAAAGGTAAGCTTATCAAGCAATATATGCTTTCTTGAGTTCAACTACTTTTTGTCTGACCACACACACACACACACACACACACACACACACACACACATATATATATATATATATATATATATATATATATATATATATATACATATATAAATATATATATATATATATATATATATATATATATATACATACATATATATATATATATATATATATATATATATATATATATATATGTATGTATGTATCTATAATTGTATGCACACACTTTTATATACACACATATGCCTGAGTGTATTTATACAAAAAATAAAGAGCTCATATCTGGCTTATATATATATATATATATATATATATATATATATATATATATATATCATTTCCTCCTATGTCAATTCACGAAAAGGGCCTTAGTTAGATTTCGCCAGTCGTTTCTATCTTGAGCTTTTAAATCAATACTTCTCCATTCATCAACTAATACTTCACACTTCATAGCCCTCAGGTGTATAGGCCTGGATCTTCCAACTCTTCTAGTGCCTTGTGGAGCCTAGTTGAAAGTTTTTTGAACTAATCTCTCTTGGGGAGTGCGAAGAGCATGCACAAACCCTCTCCATCTGCCCCCACCATGATCTCATCCACATATGGCACTCGAGTAATCTCTCTTATAGTTTTATTTCTAATCCTGCCCTGCTATTTATCTCCCAATATTCTTCTGAGGGCTTTGTTCTCAAATCTAAAAAATCTGTTGGATATTGTTTCATTCTCATACTACGAATCATATCCACACAGTAACACCGATCTCACCCAACTGATACATAGCCTAATTTTTATGTGTAATTTCAGGCAATTTTATTTCAAAAATTCTTAATCTTTCATTAAACTCAAATTCTAAAGACCCTTCATTAGGGAGCATAGTTCCTAAATAATTAAATGATTCTAGCTCATTAATCCTTTCTACTTCTAATGATATTTCATCTTCTATTACATATTCTGTTCTCATCACCTCAGTCATTCTTTTATTTACCTTAACCCAACACCATGTGATATTTCATGCATTCTGGTAAGCAAGCATTGCAAATCCTGTGGTGTTCTGCTAATAAGAACAGCGTCATCAGCATACCCTAGGTCGGCTAATTGCCTATTACCAATCCAGTCCAATCCTTCTCCACTATCTTCAGTTGTTCAATGCATTACAAAATCGATGAGGAGGATAAACAACATAGGTGACAACACATTCCTTTTGAGTTCTCCACTATTCAAAGGAAAATCATTTGAAAGGACTCCACTAATATCAACTTTCCACTTACGATGCTCATGAACAGGTTCAATCAAATCTACATATTTGAGGGGAACTCCTTAATAAACCAGGATTATCCACGAAATTGCCGGGTGTAACTATCAAAGGCTTTTTTAGTCTGCATATGCACCAAAAGTGGATTCCTATATTCTACACATTGCTGTACCACATGGCTTAAAATAAAAATTTGGTCAGTACAACTTTTACTTTTTCTAAATCACGCTTGTTCATCTCTCAGCTTTTCATCAATCTTTCTCTCTAGACTCTTTAGAATATGCATATTATATATTTTTATGACCACTAAAGTAAGTGAGATGCCACTGTAATCATGGCAATCAGTCAGATTTCCTTTTTGTGCGATTTTCACCAACACTCCTAGCTCACATTTATCAGGTTTTGCCTCTTCATGCCACACTCTACAAAATAATCTTTTAAGTATTCTCGGAGTCAATTAATTTTCAGCCAATATTATCTCTGCAGTCATTCCATCGTATCCAGGGCCTTTCCATCTCTTGAAGTTTTTAATGATAGCTTTGACTTCAAACACAATCTAATTATTCCCTTCATCTATCCTATTCATGACCTCACTAAAGCGTTCCATCCAGCAATGCCGTTTTTCATCCTCGGATGATATAACAGACCCATCTCTCATTCTGATGGGCATATGCTTCTTCTTCTTTACCCGTGGAGATTTCATTAACAATTCGATGAGTAAAGCCCCCCTGACACTTGCACGCATTTGTGGCACGCATTGTCCCGCCTTGTGTCGTGAACTGGAGTGAACGATGCGGGAACTGGCGTGAACGTGATGTGAACGGTGCATGGCATGCATGCCGAGAATTTTGAAATGTTCAAAATTTGTGGCACGCATTGTCACGACAAAATTGGCGCGAACTTGTCGTGAACGATGCGAGAACTGGAGTGAACTGGAGTGAACAGTGCGGGACGATGCGGAAGGATGCGTGCCAGTGCGTGGCAATTAAATCAATGGATTTATTCCTACTGAGGGACGATGCGGGAGGATGCGTGCCAGTGCATGGCAATTAAATCAATGGATTTATCCCTACTTCCTCATAATCATCAAAGGAAAAATCTGTATAATGACAATATATTCTTTTATGTCTCCCCTTTCCTTATTTAACTGAGAGAGAGAGAGAGAGAGAGAGAGAGAGAGAGAGAGAGAGAGAGATAAGCTTCAATATCTCTCTCTCTCTCTCTCTCTCTTGGTATTATTATCAGCAAGGATTTGAAGTTCACCAAACAGCTGAAAAGAAAGCACAAAACATAATAGGTTACATAAAGAGACAATTCAAATACAGAGATATAGACACTGTAGGCCTACTACAGCTGTAGGCCTTTACAGATACACCATTAAATAAATAAATTTCAAATTCATCTATTCCGCTCTTTTATAATGTATTAAAAACTTTTCCTTTATTCTCCTACACAATCTACAACTTTACCCTTTGAGTAAGTCTATCGGCAAAATTGTTATTCACACTTACACTAACATAGGCCTAGGCGCGAATCTAAGGAATTTGCACTTGATTTTTCACTAACTTTTACCCCCTGCACTCTTTTATCTCTCGGGGGGAGAGAGAGAGAGAGAGAGAGAGAGAGAGAGAGAGAGAGAGAGAGAGATTATTGATTTTATAACACAAAAAGAGGACAGAAGTTCTTTAATCCCTTCATGAGCAGGTGTAATACTTGAGAGAGAGAGATATATTTTCTTCATTTTGCTTGTGGTTTATTGAATGTGTATACACACACAAACATATATATATATATATATATATATATATATATATATATACAAACAGGAAAAGTTACAAAACTGAAAAATTTTTTACAACTGCCATTTAAATAAGGGGGACTAAAGAAATTTACCCTGGCGAGAGACTTCAATGCTCACAGGGCACCTAACCAACCTAATATTTTTAGAGATAATATCTTTTCTGCCTCAGTTTCAATGATATTAGTTCACAAACGATACAACAAAACTCTAAGATAATGTAAAGTGGGTTCCAAATATCTCATCAGCATATAACTGCCATAAAATATTATTTTTTCAGTAAATTATAAAGCTTAAAAATTATTCAAACCAGTTAATTACCTATAACAATAATTAAATAATAAAATATATACTAAATAGTATAATTGTTACAAATATCTATAAAGATAACCCATACATTAATACAGGGGATATTAATCAAAGATTAGCACAAGAATACGCTTTTGATAAAAATCATGTAGGAAGCCCCGTCTTTATATATGATGTGGCCAAGTCGTGAACTGAAGTGAACGATGCGTGAACGATGCGGAATGATGCGGAAAGATGAGTGAACGTTTCGTGAACTAGTCCTGCCAATTCGTGCTATGTCCTGAACGTGGCGTGAACTTGTCGTGCACTATGCTTGAACGTGCCGTGAACTTGTCGTGAACAGTGCGGGAACCTCCCAGTGCGTGCCACTACGCATTTTGCGTGCCAGTGCGTGCCAGAAATGCATGCAAGTGTCAGGGGGCTTAATTCTTACATCATCACCAATCCCTGAATTCATAGCTTTATCAGACTCAACTGCTTTACTGTCTAAATATTATCTCCAGTCATTCCTGGCTTTTCTTTTGACATCACTATCAATACTGGAATACTTAGCATGCTCTACCTTGTAATATTTATTGCTTCCTAAAAAACATTCAACAATCAATTTCTGTCGTTGTCTCTTTTTAATTATATCCTATGCATCATTTGATATCCATGGTTTTGTCCTTGTAACTGAATGTCCCAAAACTTCACAACCAACTGACATATATATGTTCTTAACATCACATCATTCTTCGTTAATTTTCTGCTCTTCTCTTTAAACCTTTAAGACGGCAAATAAATTTCTATATTGTATTGCTAAGATTTCTCTGTGCTCATCCTCTAAAATCTTAGCTGTATCAAACCTAGCTATTCTATTTACATTTATGTTGGTGATCACTACCAATATATGCTCCTCTATAGCTTCTCACATTTCTTAGTCTTCCTTCTCTCATTATTAATGGCTATGTGATATATTTGATTTTAGTAATGTGAAGTCCAAGTATATTTTTGGATGTCTTAGTGCTGGAAAAGATTACCTGCAATAACAAGATTCTTTGCTGAACAAAAACTTATAAAATAGGCTTCATTTTCATTTGCAACTTCGCCAAGTCCCTAAACACCCAACACATTCTCTATGGCTTGATTAATCTTTCCAACTTTAGCATTGAAGTCACCAATCACAATATTCATATCTCTCTCTGAGATCTTATCTATTACACACTGCAGTTCTTCCTAGTATTCATCTTTCATTTCTTCAGGGGCATTATATGTTGGTGCAGAGCAAACTATAATGTTCATATTGCACTGCCTTGATTTAAACTTTGCAAGTAACAATAAACTATTTAGAGCTCTCCTCTCATTTAATGCCTTTTTCTGCTCTTAGTGTCATCATTCAAACCCTTTCTTTTTCAACCCCATCAGTTCTTCCTATATATATATATATATATATATATATATATATATATATATATATACAATATATATATATATATATATATATATATATATATATACCTTGGTCTAGGATTTCCTTGCCAATCTCCTCACAACACGTTTCACTTGGGATCAAAATATCAAAATTATACTTCATATATTCATTCTCCACTTGCTACAACTTCCTAATCTGATTAATAGTTCTAACATTCTAACTACCTATTTTCAAATTTTCTTTCGTATTTATAAACCGGGAGAATCTTAGCAACCAGCCCCGCCAAAGACTGGGGGCCATTCTATTATTTTCGTTTTCAATAGACTGACTAAATCCATAGCGGATTCATTGGCTAGATTCATCAAAGAATAACCAGCTCCTTGTGATGCGCAGTGCCTATCTAAATATGACAAGTGACCCCTGCCAGTCCATACTAATTCTGGTAAGATCATCCGCTAAAGACAGCTTGTCTATCGCCATAAACCCAATCAGTCACACTGCTGCCAGTGACCTCTCCGAGATTTAGGGGAGCATTTCCTCCACACCCAAAGTTCTCATTACTTCACCAGGATACTCATGGATTGCTAACATATACAGTACAGCACGATGTAAATATACAGATACACACATACACATACACACATGTATATTTATATATATATATATATATATATATATATATATATATATATATATATATATATATATATATATATATATATATATGTGTGTGTGTATAATTTCATTCTGGACATGCTTAGCGGCAATGCCAGATGTATAACTACTTGGTCTCACCCCGTCCCTCAGGTAGGGAAAGAGGAAATAGTCATAGTCAAGCGGAAAGAGGGAGGGGAGGTAAGTGTACCGTTTGTTGACGTTCTGATAGGTAGGTATGCAGAAAAATCTAATATTTTCATTCATAGATAATCTACCAATAACGTTTCATACGAATATTTCTACTCTGGCCACTCTAAAAATATAAATTATTAGGTCTTTTACTTGCATGTACCTTAGAGCACTAAGAATATGCAGCCCTAGGTACATATAGTAAAATAAATGAAATTGCTGCTAAAATCTGCTATCAAAAATATTTTCCAGCAAACTTTATGAATAACGCTGAAAAAAACATTTTTTTATTGTAAAGTTAGAGAAAAAAGGAAATATTGAGTATTATACTTTGTCATTTCATGATTATCTTCAAGATGACATGGCTCTAAAAAAATAGATATTAGGATAAGGTTTTAATATAACTGTACTTTATAAAATGTATTAAGAAAAATGGGATAATATAATATATAGTATTCCTTGTGCAGATTGTAACTTGTTTTATATCGGCCAAAACATCCAAAGGCATTTCTGTCAAAATAAAACAGCATAAGATGGCCATCTCTAGGGGATCTCTTAATATTGCTTTGGCCTCCAACTACATAGGATTTGGTCATAGAAAAATATCTTACATTATTTTTATGCGTTTCTTGGGATTTTATTTATTTTTTTCCCCCAGATGAAACGAAATAAAATTATTCACATGTATTACTAGGGGTCTGCGTTTGTCCGTAAAATTCTTCAAGAGAGTTTCTTTCATTATGTTATTGATCTTACAAGCAATGCTAGCAATGGATTTCGTAACAAATGCAGATTATTAAAACTTTTATCATATATATATATATATATATATATATATATATATATATATATATATATATAACCATACATACATACACACACACATACATATATATATATATATATATACATATATTTATATACATATATATATATATATATATATATATATATATATACACACACATAATGATCGTGCAAAATCATGACAGAAAACCTGCAATAAGGTGACCTTACCTTAGAGTGGCGATAAATGGTATATTATCAAAGGGTTTAGAATTAGAGGTAGAGAAATAGCTATTATATAGGCTTCAAATGCGGCATTGGATAAAAAACAAGAGTTTTTCTCCCAAGATTTAAGCGACATTATAAATTCCTCAAGTATCTCGACAAATCATTGAAAATTATTAAAAAAGGACAAATTACATTAGTGAATTGGTTGCTAACAATGGATCTATATCAAATACCATCAACAGATCAGTGAGATTGGTGTGTGAAATGCATATGTACTTTCTTTCTTTCTCTCAGGAATACATACAATTTCAATCGTTTATTCTTATGCTTGGGAGAAAATGCTGCCCTTGGCAACTTCGGCTCAAGAGAGGAATCTTTACACTGAGAGAAGCACTTCAAGTCTTTCGGTAATTTGCAGCTATCAATGTATATAAAAGCAGCGTGCGATCTTCAGTTTTCAGTCACAGAAGATTCCAGAGGAACTGAGGAACTGAACCAGCTGGTCAGTCTGCCTCACCTGAAGTAATTCTACAAGAATATCTTCAAGTTTTGGTAGTTGCAAGCTGCTGATTCAGATTCTAAAAGGTAGGTTCATGCTTAGATTCTTGAATTCTTGTTAAGACATTGTCTCCTTGTAGTATCTGAGAGCATTTGTAGATTCATGTTTCAAAATCATTTGTTCCACTTGAGATGAAGGAGAACTCTAAAGGCTGAAGCTGAGTGTCATTGCGATCTCTATAACTTGTATCACTGTCAGAGGAGCAATTTACTGTAAATGATTGTTAGCATTTTTATATCAGTGTTGTTAAATTCCCTTTTGCTGTTAAGAAAATAAGTCTCATTAATGTATCTATATATTCGTTTTTAGCAAATAAAAGGGGACTTCGTTTATGAAGAGGTCTTTTTATCAAAGTTTTGATAAGTTTCATTTTCAAGTTTGTTTTGTCAAGAGAGTATATAGAAAGTAGCCTTTATCTGTTTATCAGAATCGGAACGATCACAGCTTTATTACCCTGTATTCATTCGTTAATGGATTCCTACTAATGGTAATACCATAAGGTTAATTGTTAGGGAATATACTGTTTCATGATAAACCTGTTCATGAAAATTGTTCTACATTTACGCAATCGACATGTATATTCAAAGTGACTGCTCTTAGAACTGCTATAATACTTTCATTGCATAATGATAAGATTTTAAAATACGGCTAGAAACACCCAATTATTCTAAAGGAGGTAGCAGGTAAATTTATAGTTCGCAGAAATAGGGAAAAAGTAAATGAATAGATGAATTATCTTATCACCTCTGTCCTAGTTCCCTCATAATATAATATCTGCGTAGCAATACAGATTGAACAACAACATTGATCTGTTCAATTCACTTATCGAGAGAAGGAAAATCACACAATGGCCAGGCTGACTTAATCTTCACTAGATTCCAGTTTACGAGAATCTATGGTGTATATTATTATTCCTGATTATTTAAAGAACTCAATCTTATTAAACCTTTACCTGCTAAGTTCTATTTCATTATTTCTTTGCTTACTTTCTTCATAATCTTTCCTTTTGTCTTGGAATGATCTTATGATAATTCTCCCATAGATTTAGGTATCTTATATTTAGGTATAATTGCAATTTTTTTGTTTTTTTTGGTTAATTGCAAAAGAAAATATTTTGAGTGTTCTGAGTTTGCCATATTTCTGTCGTCACTCTTATTTAAACCTTCTCTTCCACCTTTTCTTACCTCAGCCAACGAAGTTGGAAGGAGATTATGTTTTATCCACTCTTTGTGTGTGTGTGTGTGTGTGTTTGTTAACAGCTTTTTGGCTACAATTCTGATCGTAGAATAATGAAACTTGCAGTGTTAACAGTTATGTAAAAAGCTGGAAATGATTAAACTTTGGAAGATCAAGCTCACGGTTAACAAAATGTCCAATTCACGTAATCAGTCATAAGTTTGGACATCGTTATCACAGCGACTTTAACTTAGTTCATATTTGAGTGTATGAAAATCCACGCCAATTAATATATCCTAAGGTCAAAGATCAAGGTCGTGTCCGAGGTCAAGGAAAAGGTCAAATTTTGATCATCAACCATACGCCCACGATTTTAATCGTAAAGTATTGAAACTTGCAAGAATAATAAACTGTTATGCAAAGAGCTGTTAAGGGCGAAGGTCAAGGTCGTGTCTGAGGTCAAGGTTAAGCAAAATATCGAACTCCGGTCGTCAACCAAAGGGCCACAATTTTAACCGTAATGTAATGAAACTTGCAGAGATTTTATAATGTTATGTAAAAAGCTGGAAATGATTAATTGATTCTGGGAAAAGTGAGCTGGTTTGGAGACATAAGCTGCCCTGGCGGAGGTCTGCACTCTCAAAGTGCTTTTCTAGTTCTACTTCAAAATTCACAAGATGGGCAAGCAACATTAGTCAGCCCCCTACCATCCATTTTCCATCTGCTTTGCTAAAACTATTTTTAAATTATTTTACTATGTAGAGACAAACTCGTATGGGGTTATATTGTACAAAATACATAAGAAGATATTTGCATTCAATTCAGATTTCATTTAAAACCAAATAGACTATTAATAAAATATTTTTTTTTTAAATCTTATTCATCGAAATTATTAATACAAAAAAAATTGTTTTTCAGATGTCTTGGAATAACCAACCAGAAGAATTTGCCCTCCCCTCCACCAATCCATATGGGAACTTCACGGTGGTTGATATGGCACCAAAGGAGATCCTTCACATGATTGATCCCCACTGGTACCAGTATCCCCCCTTGAATCCTCTTTGGTATGGTTTGGTTATGCTGTGGGTAGGCGTCATGGGATGTCTTTCCATCTCTGGGAACTTCATTGTCATCTGGGTATTCATGAACACCAAGTCCCTTCGTACTCCAGCTAACTTGCTTGTTGTCAACTTGGCAATCTCAGATTTCCTAATGATGTTCTGTATGTTCCCACCCATGATGATTACCTGCTCCAGGCAAGCATGGACTCTTGGTCCATTATTCTGCGAAGTCTATGGTTTCCTGGGATCTCTGTATGGCTGTGTCTCAATCTGGACCATGGTCTGGATCACCCTCGACCGATACAATGTTATTGTTAAGGGTGTTTCTGGAAAGCCTCTTACTACCAAAGGAGCTATGTTAAGGAATGTTGGTACTTGGGTCGCTTCCATTGCCTGGTGTATTCCCCCATTCTTTGGCTGGAACCGTTATGTGCCTGAGGGTAACATGACTGCCTGTGGTACTGACTATCTTACTGACACTGCTCTTTCTCATTCTTACCTGTGGCTCTACTCTATCTGGGTATACTTATTCCCTCTGTTCTTCAACATCTACATGTATAGCATCATCATCAGTGCTGTTGCCAACCATGAAAAACAGATGCGTGAACAGGCCAAGAAGATGGGAGTGAAGTCTCTTAGAACTGAAGAAAACCAGAAGACCTCTGCTGAATGCCGTCTTGCCAAGGTCGCCTTAATGACCGTGTCCCTCTGGTTCATTGCATGGACACCCTATTTCATCATTAACTGTACTGGTATGCTCAAGAAGGATATAGTCTCACCTTTATACACCATCTGGGGTTCTGTATTTGCTAAGGCCAACGCTGTTTACAACCCAATTATCTATGCCATCAGCCATCCCAAATACCGTGCTGCATTGGAGAAGAAGCTGCCATGCCTTGCATGTACTACTGAGCAAAATGATGCCGTTAGTGACACGACTTCTGCTGCTACTACCACCAATGAAAAATCAGAGAGTTCTTAAATAGGTTGTAAAAGGGTATCTGGAACCTAAATTGGAGGCTTAATATCAATTGTACTATTAAATGGAGCAATAAATATAAAAATCAAAGTTTTGTTTTCTATTTTTGAACCTATATTTTCAATGTCTCATCCCTTTATGGATCTATGATATCACACTATCCTTCTAACTAGGATTTGCATATGAAAAATTAGTTACTTTACATTCATCATTTAACTGGACAAATATAAATAATCCCCCATTTTGAAAAAAAAATCTAAAATAAAATTTTGTGCCTACATACTCCTAAATTTTGTCCTATCTTTCTTCATGGATATCAACACGTTCCCTCTGCTTTCTAAACCGTAAGTGCATACGTAGATATTCAAATTTTAAGTCTTCATATGGTTTCCTTAGAGTACCTGAAAATTGGTCAATTAAAGATATATAAATCATTAGTCCATCGAATATAATGTCTTGG
>NC_090727.1:120390176-120457676 GCF_036898095.1 Palaemon carinicauda | reverse complement strand
TATATATCTTTCAAGTACACTTCCATGGTCACACTATAATTAATGCCTGTGTAGCAATGCAGATTGAACTACATTATTGGTTATTAATTTTCGTAAGCAGTAAAATATCAGTGTGTATGAATTGTTTAACTTAGTCAACACGTTTAATGTTTGAGTTACCTTCAAAATGTAGTAATTACTAAATTCTTGCTAACAAAAACCTATGCTGTATATTATCATTTTTTTGAAAGACTACATTTTTTTCAATTTTTTTCTGTCTACTGTTATTTCACCCTTGTTGGTTTACTGTGTCCTAAATTTTTCTTTCTTGTTGGAATTATCTAAAGTAAAATCTCTTAAATATATCTAGATTCTATAAAGATTCATCATATATATTAACAGTTAAACATCATAACTATTGGCAATAAGTATTTTTATATTGCCTTCATTTTTATTAAAACATGAAGAGCTATTATGACAGGTGGATTTAATAGCAGAAGATTCTTTCCCTAAATCAGGTAGTGATGTTGCCTGGGATGACGACCTTGGGTTATTCATTATGAAGTGTGGTAGATTCAGAGGAAGAGGGCTGTGTCTCTTTTGATGAGATGCACGGATTCTAAATTATGAGGCACGGCTTTTGCCTAAAAAGCAGATTTAGAAAGTGAAATCTTTCCATTATCTGGTCGAAGTGGTGTTGCATTTCTCTCTGGATGTCCAGCATCCTTAGATCTCAAGACCTTGGCGTACATTTTGCTTAAAGGTTGCCTAGCATATCCAACACTGATATGCTTTGCATCTGACTTATAAACAGCTGCTTCTTTGATTTCATATTGAGGACATTTCTTATTGGTTGGCTTGTGATCCTGGCTACAACTAGTGCACCTTATAAGACAAGTGCAGGTTCCATGCTCAAGATCAGAACAATGGTCACAGACCTTATAGTCTTTTTACATACTTCAAAAAAGATGTACACATATGAAGTAAATGTAACACTGAAAAGGTTTATGTTTGTAAAGGGGAATTGGTATCCTCTTATTTTTTATGTATACATGAGATGGTACATTATGGCCTTCAAAAGTCGAAATAATCATAACGATTCTGTGAATCTTATGAACCATCCGTATTTCTTCAGAATATATATTGAAGATTTCTTTCTTGCTAAAACCATAAAGGTCACTGTTGAAAAAAAAAAAAACATTTCCATAGCTAAAATTGAAATGCAGTTTGCTAACCATCATTAGATATTCTTCTACTTTGATATTATTTAGTACAAACCACTGCGTTTTAGATTTAACATGAATTAATATGGATTTCTTGCCAATGTAAATATACAATCTGTAGGTAATAAGACTGCTCAAATTCAAGAATTGATAAACAAGAAATATTTATATATGCTAGCATTATAAGTTACTCAAATCTGAAAACGTTGAAAAGAATTAGTGTAACAAGTTTTGAATATATAGAAATAAAATTTACGCCAAAAAATAGAAGAATATCCTTTGTAACAATCTACAAACCTCCGCGAACAAACATTAGTATCTTTTTTGAAGAATTCGGCGCTCTCATTGAGATGATTATCATGGAGAAAAACGAATTAGTTACTGTGGAGACTTCAATTTTTGGATGGATGACGCATCAAATCCTGACGCTTTGGCATTTAGTGAGTTACTAGAATCATATCGACTAGTGAATAATGTCAACTGTACAACTACTTTAACTGGGCATACGCTAGACTTAGTTCTAAGTGATGACATGAATAATATTGTATCTGATATAAAACTCGAAGAGAAATGTACTATCTCCCCAGTACACAAACTTATTACATTTAGTCTACCTTTACAGAAACATGCATTAATAAAGAAAATAAGCTTTAGACATAAATCAAATTTTTCTACTACCGTATTCATTGAAGAAGTTACACAGAAGATAAATGATGCTATCAACATTCCCTTTAATCATGATGATCAACGTCCATTAGGAGCTATGTGTGCTAACTGTCTTATGACCACTTATAATAAAGTGAGTAAAAGTGATTGTGATACCATGTGCCCACCGATGGAAAAGACTATAACCATAAAAGACCAATCTCCTTGGTTTGATAGAGACACTTTGGTAAAAAAGGGGGAAAAGAGACGTAAAGAAAGAAAGTGGAATAGGTTAAAAACTGAAAGTACTTGGGTAGAATACAAAACTGCTGCGAGTCAATATAATAACTACCTACTAAGAAGGAAAAAGGTGAATACTATAAGAGAAAGATCCTCGAAACAGCAACAGACATAAATAAGTTATATCGTCTCCTGAATGGTAAAATAGGAAATGTAAAAGAAAAGAAGCTACCTGATGGATACAATGACCAGGAACTAGCAAATAATTTTCTAGTATTCTTTAAAAACAAAATTGAAAACATAACCAGGTCATTTGTAAATACTCAACATCAGATTAATGATACACCAGGCACACAGACAAAATTAATACGATTTAACAACATAACACAAGATGATATCACCAGAATTAACAAGAGAGCAAAGAAAACAAACTGTGCGATGGATCCTATGCCAATATCTGAAGTAATTGGAGAGAGAGACTTTTCTAGTCTAGCCGAAATAATCATGAGAATAGCAAATGTAAGCATTAATGAATGTAAGTTTCCTAAATCTGAGAAAATGGCTTTAGTCACACCAGTTCTGAAAAATGCACTGGACTACCAGGAATTAAGCTCATATAGACCTATTTCAAATCTATCCTTTATCTCAAAAGTGCTTAGGGATCTCTTAATATTGCTTTGGCCTCCAACTACATAGGATTTAGTCATAGACTTTACACATAACCAATTAAGTGCATGATTTTCATTATTTATATGATTCTGTGAACAAGCATTATACTGATATTTGGAGAATATCTTCCATTATTTTTATGCGTTTCTTGTGACTTTTTTTTTCTTTTTATTTCTTTTTTAGAAATTTACCAGATGAACCGAAATAGAAATGTTCACATGTATTACAGGGGCCTGCTTTTGTCCGTAAAATTCTTCATGAGAGTTGCTTTCATTATGTCATTGTTCTTACAAGCAATGTTAGCAAAGGATTTCGTAACAAATGTAGATTATTAAAACTGTTATCCTATATATATATATATATATATAAATATATATATATATATATATATATATATATATATATATATATATATATATATATATACATACATACACAAACACATTATATATTTATATATAACGGATTTTGAGCGAAGCGAAAAATCTATTTTTGGGTGAGATAGCCATGTCGTCCTGATGGAAGTTCCTTCATTAGTAGCTTCCTAGGTTATATGTGACTACAGTGATATATCCCAGAGAATTTACCGAAGGTACCCAGAATTCTAACTCCTGGAGCGAATATCCCTTAAAATTTTAAGAAGGGATATCGCGTAAGGACGTAATGGCACACCTCATAGCAATCTGCACCCCAGATAGAGTTTTACGTTCGAGGAGGTGTGGCAAAAATAAAAGGGGGGGCCCTTCAAAGGCCATCCCCGTTCCCTACTACTATCGATAGTACAACAGCGCCATCCCTACCATAGTGGTCATTCCTTGTAGCATTGAGCATAGGCTGTTACAGATACAGTACAACGGGAGGGAAACCGAAGATCTCTTCTACAGAAGTGATGGGTGGGTATATCAGGACGACATGGCTATCTCACCCAAAAATAGATTTTTCGCTTCGCTCAAAATCCGTTTTTTGGGCTCAAGCCATGTCGTGCTGATGGAAGCATACCAGAGCATTAATGTATCTGTGGATTTTCCATCAGTGCCTAAACCTTATATCAACCTTTTCAATGGTCATACTGACCATATGAGACTAGTGACAATACCGTCATATGTCATCATCACTAAACATAAACAATGTTAGTGCTTCCTGCCTCCTACAGGGAAGAGTCATCTAGACAGTTGAAAAGGGATTTCAAGGTTAACATAAATAGTATGACCAAACTTAAGTACACACTGAATATACAAATAGTCTCAAGTTGTATATTTGGCCAAAAAGACATCAGTGTCTCTTATGTCTAACCATAGATGCATACAAATAAGTGAAGGATGCATTCTAGGTAAATAAAAAGTCTGGCATGTATAGATACAATTGTCTGGCGAAGATGCACGCACTACTGTACATTCAAATAGACATTTATTTCTAATAAATGACTACAAGAGATGGTTAGTAAAACGAATGTAGTCTGACAATGGGATTATACCTGAAACAAGTACAGGAATCGTATTTCTTTCTTGAAGGAATGAAGTCCAGAAATGCCACTCTTAGATTGAAGAGAAGGTAAAAGATAACCGCTCTTCATAAAACCTGTACTGGTTACCATTAACTGCCCTATGTACTTCGTACACCGGCACTAGGGCTATCTGTATAATTCCACACCTGGGATTTTAGAACAGAGCTAGTGTTACCATGGTAACACTAAAATAAAAGAAGATATACTTAAAAAGGATGACTTCCTCTCTCCTTAATTGACAGTCCCAGTCAATTATCTGTTCATCGTAGAATAAACGGCAGAGTAAATAAGTTACCTGACGTCACCACATATTGCTTCAGATCATGGACTAGCAAAGCATAGTGTTTGTAGAACAGCCTGGATGATTCCTAACCAGAGCATGTCCGAGGACAAGTGAGGACCCAAACCAAAAATAGTGTATCACAAAAATTAGGGGGCAGGTTTTAATACACTACCTGCCGCCACTACAAAGTGTTTCAGTTCATGCAATTGTTTTGCGTAGTGTTTGTAAAACACTCTGGATGATTTCCGTCCAGTGTATGAACGAAGACGCTCAAAGTCCATGTACTGAAAGAAGTTCAGTGATGAAGCAATCTTTCTCGGATCATGACCTGAGGGAGTACTGTCCGGATCCGCTCTACGAATAAAGTAGGTGAGCTTCGCCCTTAGTTGATTTAGAGATAAATTTGATCTCGAAGTTTCTCCTCTAAAGAGCTGTCCTCCCCTGAAGTCTGAAGTTCTACGAAGATAGACCTTTAGACACTCTACAGGACATAGAGAGACATCTTCCTTCAGAGGACAGATTCTCCAGGGACCCCACCTCTTAGTGGGTAGCTCGTTTTTAGCGAGAAATGATGGATCAGGGAAGAGATTGAGTTCTCCTAAATCTGTGAACTGAATGTGGCCCTCATCTCTCGATAGAGCCACTATTTCACTAACTCTAGCCCCAGAGGCTATTGCGAGCAGTAAAATAACCTTTTGGGTTAGATCCTTAAAAGAACAATCTTCATTGTTCACCGATGAGGCATAATGTAAGACCTTGTCCAAAGACCAAGAGATGGGCTTTGGTGGTGCTGCAGGCCTAAGTCTAGCACATACTTTCGGAATCTTGTTAAAGATTTCATTTGCCAGATCCACTTGGAAGGCATATAGGAGAGGTCTATTCAAGGCCGATTTGCACGTATTTATCGTATTGGCAGCCAACCCCTGGCTATGAAGGTGGACAAAGAAGGACAGACAGAAGTTCATAGAAATTTCTTACGGTCCTTTTGATTTAACAAACTCCACCCACTTCTTCCAGGAAGACTCATATTGTCTTCTAGTAGACTTAGCCTTGTACTCTTCTAAGAATTCTATATTGCCTTCTGAGATCCCAAACCTTTTTCTAACCGCTAGAGCAAGAAATTCATGAAATGAAGGGTTTGGGTTCTCTGTGATAAACCGAAGGCAGTTAATTTCTGAACCTTCGGAAATATACCTAGGATCGGAGCTAGGACCGGCCTCATCTAGTCTATCGGCCCCATTAGAGGATCCTCGTATGGGGCTATTTAGCGAGGTAGTTTCTTGAAGACGCTCGTGATGAAGAGTTCGAACTGCAGTTCCGGGACTTGATCCCACTTGGGAGGGAATATGTCTGCGTCCATGGACCATTCCAACTCTATCGCCTTGGATCGTGATAGAGTATCCACCGTCACATCGTGGATCAGATGTAAATGAACTGCTGTTAGGTACCATCCCTTTAGGAAAAGGATGGGTAACTTCACTAAGTCTGTACAAGACGTTCGATTGTGACGTCTTATTATCGTTTCGGTGTACCAGCTCAGACGTAGGGAGTCTGATCTGTGTGGAGGGGGCTTCCCCGCCCACGAAAGGACCAGCAGAGTCCTGGGACTTTCGTATTTTAACTTTTGTTAAAGAAGCGATTAAAGAGGGACCGATCTCAGTCTTTTTTTATCTCTTCAAGCGTTTGATGCATGTTTTCTCCAGGCTCTTAACGCATCTTTCCGATGTGCTCTTTGCACTAGGTCTGTCACTATTGCGAACTGGGGAAAGTTTAGCACTTTTCCTTGTTGGCATTTTGGGAATCTGATCGATTAGCTGAATCTCTTGACAGACCTCGCGAGCTCCTTTTAAATTCCCGAGAGAAAAGAGAGTTGATGTGACTGAAGGCTTCGATGGTTTTTTAGCCATCGAAACCCTAGAGCTGGAGAAAGTCGAGACTTCTAGAAACATATCTTGCATCTGTGATGTCCCAGGAACCGGGTCATCTCTATGAAGATACTTAGGACTGTGAGTCTGATACGTATCTATTCTAGGATGAATGTTACTCTCCGTGACATGAATCCTAGGCAGGAGGAAGGGGGGTGGTTGACTGGAAGGTTCCAGAGGACACCTTTCAGGTCTGACAAGGAATAACATTCAGAACTTGCCAATTATTATGAACTTGTTGAGTGGCGACTGGTTCAGAATGACTCAGAGATTTCTTGAGTCCTTCTCGTGAACACAAAATAGCCTTCCCTGGAACTCGATGAGCCGTAGCTTCCTTACTACCTGTATGCTCTATAGCTCTCAGGTATACTCCTCCAGGAGGGTTTTGAACTGTAGGAGAAGGTAAGGAGATAATAGTAGGGACATTTCTGTTTCCCATCAATGGCTCATCCTGAATAGGCTCTGGACCGAAGGATCGAAGGTCCTGCGATCCTGAGGGAATGTTCCTCCTAGCCGAAGCGTCTTTATGCTCCGAACTGTCAGTAGGCTTAGACTTTTGACCATCTGCCTGTAGCATCTTGGTCACTAGAATAATGGGTTGTTGTTGAGCAGCCCGGATATTTCCAGTATTTTCGATCTTCTTTTTAGGTTGGGGACCCACAACCACAGAAGATTTTCTCTTTGAGGGAATGCCCCATTTTTGGGGAAGACTTATGTTTTCCATGGTGGCATTCTTAACCCTGGATAGGTACGGTGGGTCGTTTGCGACCCCGAGCGTCAAAAAAAAACAGGTTTTTCTCACGTGACTCACCCCTGTGACTGAATTTGTGGGTGATCGACCTGCAGGAGGTGTCTCCCCTACACGCTCTAGTAGTGTCCAGATGTGCATTGCTGTAGCTGTACTCCTTCCCCGATTTCTGAGACGCGTCGGGGTCGTTCGCGTCCGAGTTTACCCTTCTGAGGTAGTTTGCATAATTATCAAAGTTATTACGTATTATGAAATTGTCGTAGAATGGTGCAACTTGTATAGGTTATCAGTTGTGGAAAGTCTTGGTGGATTGTTTGGCTACCATGTGCATGTTTTTTTTTTTAGTTAAAATGTCGTTCATCACCACGAGGACCATTTTACCGCGAGTGCCCCTTTTTCATTTTTTTTCATTTTTTTGCCAAGTCATTTTTCCGTAAGATATTGCCAAATAGTGTCGTAAAACTTTTGCTTGTTTAGTGTTGGAAAGTGTGTCTAGATGATCTGGCTACCCATGCATGACTTTGTTTTTGTCAGATACGACGTAGTTATTGGTATATTGGGTATTTAACTGCGGTTACCAATTTCTGTTTTTTTTTCAATATTTGTAAAAATTACTACGTAGTAAGGAATTGCCGTATATTATTC
This sequence comes from Palaemon carinicauda, assembly GCF_036898095.1. Lineage (NCBI taxonomy): Eukaryota > Metazoa > Arthropoda > Malacostraca > Decapoda > Palaemonidae > Palaemon > Palaemon carinicauda. The sequence continues at coordinate 120,449,815 of NC_090727.1, read as the reverse complement.
ATTTTTTTTTCATGTTTATGTGTTAGAAAGTGTGCCTTGATGGTTGGGCTAACACGTGCATGTCTTTTTTTTTATCTGAGATGTCGTATATTAGAATGTCGGGCATTTTACCGCGAGTGTCCCTTTTTAATTTTTTTTAATTTTTTTGCCAAGTCATTTTTCCGTAAGATATTGCGAAATAGTGTCGTAAAACTTTAGCTTTTTTAATGTTGGAAAGTGTGTCTAGATGATCTGGCTACCCATGCGTGATTTAGTTTTTGTCAGATACGACGTAGTTATTGGTATATTGGGTATTTAACTGCGGTTGCCAATTTCTGTTTTTTTTTCAATATTTGTAAAAATTTACTACGTAGTAAGGAATTGCCGTATATTATTGATTTTTTTTTCATGTTTATGTGTTAGAAAGTGTGCCTTGATGGTTGGGCTAACACGTGCATGTCTTTTTTTTTATCTGAGATGCCGTATATTAGAATGTTGGGCATTTTTCCGCAAGTGCCCCTTTTTATTTGTTTTGCATTTTTTTGCTTAGTCATGTTACCGTAAGGAATTGGCAAGTAGTGTCGCAAAACTTATATTTTTATAGTGTTGGAAAGTGTTTCTAGATGATCTGGCTACCCATGCCTATTTTTTTTTTAGCCAGATATGGCGTATATATAAGTATGTGTTCGATTTTCCTGTGATTGCCATTTTTTCGTTTTTTCCCATTTCTTTCAAAATTACTACGTACTAAGGAACTATCACAGAGTAATATTTCATTTATATGTTTATTTGTCGGAAAATATGCCTTGATGGTTTGCCTAGCACGTGGCTGAAATTTTTTTTTTCTGAAATGCCGTATATTAGAATGGCCATTTTTCCACGAGTGCCCCTTTTTATTTGTTTTGCATTTTTTGGCTTAATCATGTTACCGTAAGGAATTGGCAAGTAGTGTCGCAAAACTTATATTTTTATAGTGTTGGAAAGTGTTTCTAGATGATCTGGCTACCCATGCCTATCTTTTTTTTAGCCAGATATGGCGTATATATAGGTATGTGTTCGATTTTCCGGTGATTGCCATTTTTTCGTTTTTTCCCAATTCTTTCAAAATTACTACGTACTAAGGAACTATCACAGAGTAATGATTCCTCTAGATGTTTATTTGTCGGAAAATTTTGTTTACTTTTTTTTTGATTGAATATCATCAAATTTTTTTAGCTAAAATATCGTTTTACATTTTTTTTTTCGATTTTATTTCCCTTCAAAAAAAATTTTTTGGGTCAGAATTTTAATTTTATAGTCGTAAAATAATCGACAATTATCCAGCAACCCACCATACAATTTTTATGCATATCCAATAATAATTAGATTAGTAAATAACACCTTGAAATTGACATACCCTTCCTACATTTCAAGTGGCAGATTAGGGAGTCTGAGTCAGTGTGGTTGGCGGCCATTTTGTGGACATATCCGAAGCGTAAGCTGCCCTATCTATATATATTCTTGTTCCCTATAGAATTTGTGATATTTTGGTGTATTTTTACCTGCATAAATACCATATTATATATTAAATATATGTATTTTTTTACGAAATTTCCAAGTACTCAAAAAATTACCTTTAGATATGGCCCCTGATATAAATGTAATTTACAAAATAATGAAGATTTTTTTACATATTTCTATTTTAGGATAACATATGTTTATTCCCTAAAAAAATTAGCCACTTCCTATTTCATTTGGGTACCCAAAAAAATTCATGAAATTTGGACAATTTTTTTTGGCCAAAAAAAGTTACCCTTTTTTTCTCATTTCAGATCTTCACCTCCATGGGTCTGACTTCATCCAAAATACATCAAGATGTGTCCTAAACATTCAAGAATCAATTCCTAAAAGGATTTGTGTATATATGTATAAACTTTTTTTTTATGAATTTTTATGTCAGGTCTTTTTTTTTTCTACTTAATTTTTTAAAATATTTATAATAAATAGTTTTTCTGCAGATGAGTAGTATTTATCTTTACAGTTGTTTTAAGCATTCATTGAAGTTTTTTTTGGCAAAAGAAAAAAGGAGGTTACTGCAAAAACTGATTTTTCAAGAATTTTTTTTGCCGTCGGGGTCGTTCGCGTCCGAGTATACCCTTAAAGGGGTGTCCGAGGACCGTACCTATCCAGGGTTAATTACTTCCTTAATGACCTCTTGTGGGAAGAGGTCTTTACCCCAGATGTTGGAAGATATTAGCTTCCTGGTTTTGTGTTTCACTGTTGCAGCAGCAAACACAAACTCTCTACATGCTCTCCTAGCCTTCACAAAGGCGTAAAGGTCCTTTACCAAGGTAGCCATATGCATCTTGGCTAAGACCATGAGCATGTCTGGGGTGTTTTCGTAGGTTGAACACAACTCTATGTAGTTTTGTAGAGAAAGGGATGTCGTCAGTCTCTCCTTTGACTCGTGTTCATTAAACAAGAGCAAATCGGACAATTTAGGGAGACATACATTGAATTGTCGACTTGCGACATCCTTGTCTAATTTTCCTACTGAAAATGTCAAATGGACTTCCTTCCAATCCTTTTCCTGTCCGGGAAAAGCTGGTGACAAAGGCTTGCACTCATCGAGTGTGGGACATGACTCACCCGCCTCTACAGCTTTGATAACGGAAGTAAATGCCTTCCCCATAAAGGGGAAGGAGAGTGAAGCAGGAGCAAGAAAGGAAGGGTGTATGTTATTCAGTGAGAATACCATCGTCTCTGAATAACCCACCTTCTTCAGATTACCTGAAAGGATAGTCTGTGCCTTATCATGGTCAAGAATCATGACCTCCTTTTCTTCCGGTCCTCTTCTTGTCTTTGGTTCGAACCTCAGTCGAACCCAACAATTAGGGAAAGCCTCAAGGCTTGGCCAAAATTGGATTTTGTCCAAAGGAACAGTACCTATTTTCTCTGAGATGAAGAGATTGCCATTTGAAATCGACATCTGCTCCGCAAACCTCCAGGGATTGGTTATGGAGCATGAAGGAAGGTCTTGATTCATGGGTCGTTTAACTGACCCGTGGGAAGCAACAAGAGGAGCTTTACGAGGTTCAATCTTGTGTTTTACTTCCTGCTTTTTGCTTTGTTTACTAAAGCTCTCTATCTGATTCTTCAGTTGGATACATAATTGTACCACATTATCCAATAGAGGGGTAAAAGACGAAGATGTTGACATCGATGGCTCTTTAGCCGGCAGAGGCGGAGGAAAGTCCGACACAACAAATTTCTCTTCTACCTTAGGGCACTTCTTGCCCTCGATCCCAAAGGTTTTCTCGCCATCAGGGAACGTAGTTGACTCCTGAGGCACTACTATTTCCTCACTTAGCTCTGGAAATAATAGCTTATGCATCCTATCATTAGGTAGGAAAGGTCCCGGAGAGATCTTTTGGAAGCCTCTCACCCAGTTACGTAACTCATACTGCGCTATATCCTTAGTCTCTGTAGACTTGGGATTATCAAAACCTTCAGACATCAATGTCCAACATATATTGCAACCCTCTGGGTTCCAATAATGTAGGGATCCAAAAATAATATTGCAGGGGGCATGCAACCTGCAAGTATTATGACCGTAAAAGTCCTTACCCTTGGCTCTGCAGCGGACTGCCGTACAAGGTATCTGGTGTTCCTTCTGTAAAGAAGGGAAAACCAAATGAGTATACAATGGATTATTACCTTAATAATCAACATGTAAATGTCATCTACAACAGAATAGCTTAGGATAGAAGCTATAAAGGGATAGTAGGAGATACATACCTGTATACCTAGACGAGCAAATGCTGCTACCTCCCCTCACTATTAACTTACATGGAGCTTTCTATGTGAGAAAATCCAAGTAGAAGGGTTTTTAAACCCTTAGGGGTAGAGAAGTATCAATTAACTATCCCAAAATAGTTAATACTGTGGGGTCAGGATGACTGATTTCAAATCAGACTATTGAAGATATCATTCCTTCAATATATAAGCGGCATCAGCAGAAAACTCGCTGAAGGATACCCAAGGTAAGTTAGGAAATACTACTGTATCATGGTACTGTAGTTTCTAAATTGCAAAAATCTAAATTGCAAAATATCGACTACTGCACCTATGTAAAGCAGTCTTATCATTATGCTGTCTACAAGGCAGCATATGACAATAGGATCCATCTAGCACTAGATGGAACAGGAAAATAAGGACATATAATTGTACATCCCACTCGGGTCATTTGCTGTAGTCTTCCTACTATATTAAATCATAGAGTATCCTGATCAGGGAGACTCAAAGAAAAAGGGATGTACCCTTTACAGGATAGGAGTGTATTACTCTTGCCTGAAGTATTTAATATTGCAGGATAATCCTAAACTGATTTCTAATCAGGATATTGAAGAAATCATATTCATTCAATATAGGATTAGGCTCAGCAATTGCCCTAATTGGATATCCAAAATATATTGGAAAAAACCACTAGTATAAGAAATATAGTAGTTTTCTATCTACAGTATATTCTATACTGAGATATACTGGCTATCTGTATAACCTATACAGCAGTATATCCGGCATGTTGCTGGTCTGGCTAGGATATGTCTGCATACCTTGCAGACCTAGCGAGACAGAGAGAGAGACAGTATGGAAAAAAGGGCTATCCTTTACTGTAACTATATACAGTAATTAAGGAAGAAAAGTCTAATAGACTACCTTTTTTCCCGAAAAAAGGTTCTAATAGAAGGGGAGAATGTAACATTCAGGCTTCTATATAGCTACAGTACTGTTGCCGGCAACCCGCCGACAGTACTGGTACAGTCGGCGCGCCACGTTGCCGGCCCTGCCGGCAGCATACAGGCAACAGAACTTATAGCTACAGTCCAAGGGAGGACTGAGAACCTCGGGGACAGAAGGGACTAACCACTCACAGCCATCATGGGCGCCACTGCCGGCCAGGCCGGCAACTGGCGACAGTCCATGAATGTTGGCAGCCATCTTGGTTGCCGGCAAGGCCAGCAAAAAAGGCTATCACGCCGACAACCACCGACAACGTCGGCAGTCGCCGACAACGTCGGCAGTCGCCGACAACGTCGGCAGCCGCCGACAACGTCGGCAACCGCCGGCAATATCGGCAGCTGCCGACAGTCCATGACTGTCGGCAGCCATCTTGGTTGCCGGCCAGGCCGGCAAAAGGCTATCATGTCAACAACCGCTGACAACGTCGGCAGCCGCTGGCAATGTCGGTAGCTGCCGACAGACCATGACTGTCGGCAGCCATCTTGGTTGCCGGCCAGGCCGGCAGGCGGCAGTATACTCTGCCGTCAGCCAAGATGAAAGAGGTAGTCTGGCTGCATCCAGCACTCTACCGTTAAGGTAAGGATGCAGGATGTCAGCCTAAAAGACAATGGATAAACCATTAAAAAGGAAAGAGGGGAAGGGGACAGGGTCCTGTAACAAATGTGAAAGGAACTGTCAAAATTGACAGTCCTAGCACCTATAAAAGGAACTCTGTTTTTGTATGGTATCAACAGAATCCGGGTGCTAGGAGAGACTCAGTTCTCCAACCCAGAGACTGTCGACACAGTCAAGGGCAGGGGGCGACACTGCGCCTCCTCCCACAAAGAGAAACAGGATTCCAGTGCCACGTTATCCTAGGCTAAAAGGGAATTACTTTCAGCCCAGGGAACTGTGACACAGGACTAGTCTTTTAGTCGCAAGGAGAAAATGGTAAACTACCATAACCAAAGCGACTACGGAGGACTAACCTCCATTGTCGGTAACCTTGTCGGCAGGGGAGTAAAGGTATCCTACAACCAACTCACCCTGTCGGAAGGTCAATGACATAAGACTAAATAATCTGAGATTCTGACCAAATCCCAAAACCTGCTGGTATATCCACAACCAAAGGTTAAAGGGATAGGCAGAAACCAAACCCCAGGTCAGCCATGTCTGAATAATATTCAGGCATGGCCATAAGGGTTGTAGTCTGGGAGTACACTCAGAGGGAAAGGGATTACCTTTAAGTCTCCGAAGAGACGTGAGAAGTTTCATAACATTACAGGAGGTATCAGTCTCCAATGGAATGAAAACAAAACACAAAGGTAATCGGGGAATGTCGAACATATAGAGTCTAGAATAAGCTAACTAAGCTAGACGAGTTCTTGGTTATCTAAATCACCGAAACTCTAACTATACGATCGACAGAGGAAAAATGAAATAATTATGCATAAAATCACATCTTCACAAGAATATGCCTAAATAGCTAATTAATTACAAGAATTAAATAAGGCTATTTAAAAACTGGAAGTCGTTCTGCTAACTAAATAACGCACGCCTAAGAATGACAGCGCCCATGGCGCCTCCAGTAAATTACGTAGCTCTAAAAACACAATAAATACTCAATATCATTGAGAAACAAGAGCTAAAACATATTAAAAGTAAAGACCCGATACTCAACTTTCCGAAGGCGGAAGAAGATGAAGAAAGCATAATAATAATCCTTTAACCCATCGAAAAAATTCCAATCACTGGAAAATACCACTGAGCGAAATTGCTACAAATAAAGGAATGACCACTATCGTAGGGATGGCGCTGTTGTACTATCGATAGTAGTAGGGAATGGGGATGGTCTTTGAAGGGCCCCCCTTTTATTTTTGCCACACCTCCTAGAACGTAAAACTCTATCTGGGGTGCAGATTGCTATGAGGTGTGCCATTACGTCCTTACGCGATATCCCTTCTTAAAATTTTAAGGGATATTCGCTCCAGGAGTTAGAATTCTGGGTACCTTCGGTAAATTCTCTGGGATATATCACTGTAGTCACATATAACCTAGGAAGCTACTAATGAAGGAACTTCCATCAGGACGACATGGCTTGAGCCCAAATACATATATATATATATATATATATATATATATATATATATATATATATATATATATACATATATATATATATATATATATATATATATGTGTGTGTGTGTGTGTGTATGTATATATACATAATGACTGTGCAAGTTCATGACAGAGTACCTGCAATGAGATGACCTTACCTTAGAGTGGCGTTAAATGATATATTATCAAAGGGCTTAGAATTAGAGTTAGAGATTTAGCGAATATATAGGCTTCACATGCGGCATTGGACATAAAACAAATTTCTTTCACCCAAGATTTAAGCGACATTGTAAATTCCTAAATTATCTCAACTAATCATTGAAAATTATTAAAAAGGACAAATTCCATTAGTGAATTGGTTGCTAACGATGGATCTATATCAAATACCATCAACAGATCAGTGAGATTGGTGTGTGAAATGCATATGTACTTTCTTTCTCTCAGGAATACATACAATTTCAATCGTTTATTCTTATGCTTGGGAGAAAATGCTGCCCTTGGCAACGTAGGCCCAAGAGAGGAATCTTTACACTGAGAGAAGCACTTCAAGTCTTTCGGTAATTTGCAGCTATCAATGTATATAAAAGCAGCGTGCGATCTTCAGTTTTCAGTCACAGAAGATTCCAGAGGAACTGAGGAACTGAACCAGCTGGTCAGTCTGCCTCACCTGAAGTAATTCTACAAGAATATCTTCAAGTTTTGGTAGTTGCAAGCTGCTGATTCAGATTCTAAAAGGTAGGTTCATGCTTAGATTCTTGAATTCTTGTTAAGACATTGTCTCCTTGTAGTATCTGAAAGCATTTGTAGATTCATGTTTCAAAATCATTTGTTCCACTTGAGATAAAGGAGAACTCTAAATGATGAAGCTGAGTGGCATTGCGATCTCTATAACTTGTATCACTGTCAGAGGAGCAATTTACTGTAAATGATTGTTAGCATTTTTATATCAGTGTTGTTAAATTCCCTTTTGCTGTTGAGAAAATAAGTCTCATTAATGTATCTATATATTCGTTTTTTAGCAAACAAAAGGGGACTTCGTTTATGAAGAGGTCTTTTTATTAAAGTTTTGATAAGATTCATTTTCGAGTTTGTTTTGTCAAGAGAGTATACAGAAAGTAGCCTTTATCTGTTTATCAGAATCGGAACGATCACAGCTTTAATACCCTGTATTCATTCGTTAATGGATTCCTACTAATGGTAATACCATAAGGTTAATTGTTAGGGAATATACTGTTTCATGATAAACCTGTTCATGAAAATTGTTCTAACATTTACGCAATCGACTTGTATATTCAAAATGACTGTTCTTAGAACTGCTATAATACTTTCATTGCATAATGATAAGATTTTAAAATACGGCTAGAAACACCCAATTATTCTAAAGGAGGTAGCAGGTAAATTTATAGTTCGCAGAATAAGTGTGATTTGGCAAGAAATAGGGAACTTGTTTCAATTGTCAGGAAAAAGTAAATGAATAGATGAATTATCTTATCACCTCTGTCCTAGTTCACTCATAATATAATATCTGCGTAGCAATACAGATTGAACAACAACATTAATCTGTTCAATTCACTTATCGAGAGAAGGAAAATCACACAATGGCCAGGCTGACTTAATCTTCACTAGATTCCAGTTTACGAGAATCTATGGTGTATATTATTATTCTTGATTATTTAAAGAACTCAATCTTTTTAAACCTTTACCTGCTAAGTTCTATTTCACATTTCTTTGCTTACTTTCTTCATAATCTTTCCTTTTGTCTTGGAATAATCTTATGATAATTCTCCCATAGATTTAGGTGTCTTATATTTAGGTATAATTGCAATTTTTTTTTTTTTTTGGTTAATTGCAAAAGAAAATATTTTGAGTGTTCTGAGTTTGCCATATTTCTGTCGTCACTCTTATTTAAACCTTCTCTTCCACCTTTTCTTACCTCAGCCAACGAAGTTGGAAGGAGATTATGTTTTATCCACTCTTTGTGTGTGTGTGTGTGTTTGTTAACAGCTTTTTGGCTACAATTCTGATCGTAGAATAATGAAACTTGCAGTGTTAACTGTTATGTAAAAAGCTGGAAATGATTAAACTTTGGAAGATCAAGGTCACAGTCAACAAAATGTCCAATTCACGTAATCAGTCATAAGTTTGGACATCGTTATCACAGCGACTTTAACTTAGTTCATATTTGAGTGTATGAAAATCCACGCCAATTAATATATCCTAAGGTCAAAGATCAAGGTCGTGTCCGAGGTCAAGGAAAAGGTCAAATTTTGATCATCAACCATACGCCCACGATTTTAATCGTAAAGTATTGAAACTTGCAAGAATAATAAACTGTTATGCAAAGAGCTGTTAAGGGCGAAGGTCAAGGTCGTGTCTGAGGTCAAGGTCAAGCAAAATATCGAACTCCGGTCGTCAACCACAGGGCCACAATTTTAACCTTAATGTAATGAAACTTGCAGAGATTTTATAAATTTATGTAAAGAGCTGGAAATGATTAATTGATTCTGGGAAAAGTGAGCTGGTTTGGAGACATAAGCTGCCCTGGCGGAGGTCTGCACTCTCAAAGTGCTTTTCTAGTTCTACTTGTACCAACTGTGTGTCACAGAATTGTACATAATTCCTTTTGTATATATTATGCTTGTATCTTTGCTCTTCCCTCGCACTAAAACGAACATGAAAATTCATGTCTGGTTTTCCTCTGTAACATTGTCACTTTCTCGAACATGTATTTTCCTGTTGCCTTGAGGTTTTGTATATAAAGCAGAGTGTTCCTTAATAAAGTACTCAGTTGATTGCATCCTGCCTTTGAGTCACAACCCTCTCTCGGCCCGTCACATTGGTGACCCCGGAGTGACCCACCAATGTGACGGACCGAGAGAGGGTTGTGACTCAAGTCACCAATGTGACGGGCTGAGAGAGGGTTGTGACTCAAAGGCAGGATACAATCAACTGAGTACTTTACTAAAGAACACTCTCCTTTATATACAAAACCTCAAGGCAACAGGAAAATACATGTTCGAGAAAGTGACAATGTTACAGAGGAAAACCAGACACTAATTTTCATGTTCGTTTTAGTGCGAGGGAAGAGCGAAGATACAAGCATAATATATACAAAAGGAATTATGTACAATTCTGTGACACACGGTTGGTACATACTTCAAAATTCACAAGATGGGCAAGCAACATTAGTCAGCCCCCTACCATTCATTTTCCATCTGGTTTGCTAAAGCTATTTTCAAATTATTTTACTATGTAGAGACAAACTCATATATACACACAATATTGAACCTGGGGTTATATGTTACAAAATACATAAGAAGATATTTGCATTCAATTCAGATTTCATTTAAAACCAAATAGACTATTAATAAAATATTTTATTAAAAATTCTTATTCATCGAAATTATTAATACAAAACAAATTGTTTTTCAGATGTCTTGGAATAACCAACCAGAAGAATTTGCCCTCCCCTCCACCAATCCATATGGGAACTTCACGGTGGTTGATATGGCACCAAAAGAGATCCTTCACATGATTGATCCCCACTGGTACCAGTATCCCCCCTTGAATCCTCTTTGGTATGGTTTGGTTATGCTGTGGGTAGGTGTCATGGGATGTCTTTCCATCTCTGGGAACTTCATTGTCATCTGGGTATTCATGAACACCAAGTCCCTTCGTACTCCAGCTAACTTGCTTGTTGTCAACTTGGCAATCTCAGATTTCCTAATGATGTTCTGTATGTTCCCACCCATGATGATTACCTGCTCCAGGCAAGCATGGACTCTTGGTCCATTATTCTGCGAAGTCTATGGTTTCCTGGGATCTCTGTATGGCTGTGTCTCAATCTGGACCATGGTCTGGATCACCCTCGATCGATACAATGTTATTGTTAAGGGTGTTTCTGGAAAGCCTCTTACTACCAAAGGAGCTATGTTAAGGAATGTTGGTACTTGGGTCGCTTCCATTGCCTGGTGTATTCCCCCATTCTTTGGCTGGAACCGTTATGTGCCTGAGGGTAACATGACTGCCTGTGGTACTGACTATCTTACTGACACTGCTCTTTCTCATTCTTACCTGTGGCTCTACTCTATCTGGGTATACTTATTCCCTCTGTTCTTCAACATCTACATGTATAGCATCATCATCAGTGCTGTTGCCAACCATGAAAAACAGATGCGTGAACAGGCCAAGAAGATGGGAGTGAAGTCTCTTAGAACTGAAGAAAACCAGAAGACCTCTGCTGAATGCCGTCTTGCCAAGGTCGCCTTAATGACCGTGTCCCTCTGGTTCATTGCATGGACACCCTATTTCATCATTAACTGTACTGGTATGCTCAAGAAGGAAATAGTCTCACCTTTATACACCATCTGGGGTTCTGTATTTGCTAAGGCCAACGCTGTTTACAACCCAATTATCTATGCCATCAGCCATCCCAAATACCGTGCTGCATTGGAGAAGAAGCTGCCATGCCTTGCATGTACTACTGAGCAAAATGATGCCGTTAGTGACACGACTTCTGCTGCTACTACCACCAATGAAAAATCAGAGAGTTCTTAAATAGGTTGTAAAAGGGTATCTGGAACCTAAATTGGAGGCTTAATATCAATTGTACTATTAAATGGAGCAATAAATATAAAAATCAAAGTTTTGTTTTCTATTTTTGAATCTATATTTTCAATGTCTCATCCCTTTATGGATCTATGATATCACACTATCCTTCTAACTAGGATTTGCATATGAAAAATCAGTTACTTTACATTCATCATTTAACTGGACAAATATAAATAATCCCCAATTTTGAAAAAAAAATCTAAAATAAAATTTTGTGCCTACATATTACTAAATTTTGTCCTATCTTTCTTCATGGATATCAACACGTTCCCTCTGCTTTCTAAACCGTAAGTGCATACGTAGATATTCAAATTTTAAATCTTCATATGGTTTCCTTGGAGTACCTGAAAATTGGTCAATTAAAGATATATAAATCATTAGTCCATCGAATATAATGTCTTGGGATAAAGGTGAACTTACCATATCTGAAAGTTAGCATTTTCTTACTTTCCTTTCAAATTCACTGTATCATTTTTGATGAAACTGTAACTATCTTTAAGGTATCTACAGAGGTCTTCATATTTGAGAAGTTCTCTCTATCAAAGTTATGATAAATTTTTAAATAAAAAAAATCATATATCTGTTAATCAGAATTAGAATATCTGCTTTATTACTCTGCCAAACAATCGTTAATGTATTGCTGCTGTTAGCAATTAAATAATGTTAATCTCCAGATAATATAGTTCTTATGACAAAAACATTTAAGCGTTGTTGTTCACCCTTCCTGAGTGGGGATGCCTAAACGTGGTTAAGGGGTTTGTGTATTGCCATGATCAGGAAAGATGTACTAGTCAGGGCCAGCCATACTAGGCTTCCCGTGAGTAATCATACAAAAGTCCCCCCAACCCTCCTCACCATCACCAATCCTCAGTGACGAACGTGTTGATGAAAATAGCCAAACCTCAAGACATGAGTAGGGATATGTTGGAGGCCTTTCTCCTGCAGCATGCTGGAGACGGTTGCAATTTTTGTTCGTCTTCCACTTACTCAATTATCTGGTCTGCACAAAAGTATATACTTTTCGAACAGCTAGTAATATTATTTACCATGAAACTATCTACGACATTCAAATACGGCTATAAACCCTCATTAATCGTACAGTAGAAAAGACTAAGTTCCGTCGATTTAATTTTATCACAAGAGAAAGAAGGTGAGAAAGGTAAGCATATCAAGCAATCTATGCTTTCTTGAGTTTAACTTCTTTTTGTCTGTAAATTCGCATAGAATATATATATATATATATATATATATATAGATATATATATATATATATATATATATATGTATATATAAATATATACATTTATATATATGTGTATATATATATATATATATATATATATATATATATATATATATATATATATATATGTGTGTGTGTGTGTATGTATATGTATATATATACATGTGTGTATATGTGTATATATATATATATATATATATATATATATATATATATATATATATATATATATATATATATATATATATATATTGAGATATGTTGTAGAGCAATGCGTATGGTATAGGGTTTCACTTTTGATGGCATTTGTGGACTATGAAAAACTTTAGATAGTGTGCAGCGACCAATGCGAAGTTAGTGTCAATGGAGTCTTATCAAATGAATTTTCAGTGCACAGCGGAGTATCCAAGGGATTGTGTTTTCACATATGCTCTTTATCCTCCTCATGAATTTTGTAATAAATACAATCGGGGATGGTGGAGAAAGATTGGACTGGATTGGTGAGATGAATTTAGCTGACCTATAGTATACTGATGATGCTGTCCTTCTTAGAACACTAAAGAATTTGCAATGCTCGCTTACCAGAAACCATGACATATCACACGAGGTTTGGCTGAAGATAAATAGAAGAAAGACAGCGGTGATGAGAATGGAGTATGCACTGGAAGATGATATATCATTAGTAGGAGAAAGGATTAATGAGGTAGAATCATTTAAGTATTTAGGAACTATGATCTCCAATACAGAGTCTTTGGAATTAGAGTTTAGTGAAAGATTGATAAGAGCAAATTAGACAATGGAAAGGTTAAGTAAACTTTTGAAATCAAATCGCCGGATTTACATATAAAAACCAGATTATATATCAGTTTAGTGAGTTACTCTATGGACATGAGTCATGGTGTGACAATGAAACAATCTCTAACAGATTTAATAGATTTGAGAACAAAACCCTCAAAAGGATATTGGGAGTTGAATGGCAGGACAGGATTAGAAATGCAACTATAAGAGAGAAAACTCAAATACCATATGTGGATGAGATCATGATGAAGGGTATATGGAGATGGTTTGGGAATGCTCTTTACACTACCCAAGAGAGATTAGTTCGTCAAACGTTCAACTCGGCTCCAAAAGGCACTAGAAAATTTAAAGACCCAGGCCTACATGACTGAGGACTATGAACCTCGAAGTAAGAGATGATGAATGGAAAAGTATTGAATTAAAAGCTCAAGGTAGAGACGACTTACGAAATCTAACCAAGGCCCTTTGCGTCAATACGCGTGGGAGATGATGATGATGATGATGATGATGATGATGATGAGATATATATATATATATATATATATATATATATATATACACATATATATATAAATATATATATATATATATAAATATATATATATATATATGTATATATATATATATATATATATATATATATTTATGTATATATATATATATATATATGTATATATATATATATATATATATATATATATATATATATATATATATACATATATATACATATATAATATACGTATATACTGTATATACATATAATACATATATAATATACTGTACGTATATATATATATATATATATATATATATATATATATATATATATATATATATATATATATGCATATATATAAACACTTATATGTAAGTATCTATATAAGTATGCACACACTTTTATATATATATATATATATATATATATACACATACATACATACATACATACATACATACTGTACACACACATACACACATATATGTATGAGATATGTGTGATATATGTGCGTGTGTCATATGAATAACTACTTGTCTCACCCGTCCCTCTGGTAGGAGAACAGGAAATAGTCACAGTCAAGAGGAAAAGGGGAGGGGGAGGTAAGTATCCCGTTTGTTGACGTTTCAATCGTTAATTATGCAGATAAATCCAAGTATTTCATTTACAGATAGTCTACCAATAACTTTTGATATGTACATTTCTACTCTGTCCACTCTAAAAATATAAAGTACTGGGTTTTTACCTTTATGTATGAAGCCCTCTGTACATATACTAGAATTTAAGAAATTACTACTAAAATCTGCTATCCCAAATATTTGTGAGAAAATTGTATGAATAACGCTGAGAAAATATTTTATAGTCTACAGTTAGAGAAAAAGGAAGCAATGAGTATTATACTTTGTCTGCCATGTCCTGATTATTTTTTAGATGACTATTTAAAAAAAAAAACTAGATATTACCATAATGTTTTAATATAATCGTACTTTAAAAAATGTGTTGACTAAGAAAATCATAATAATATAGTACATAGTATTCCTTGTTCAGATTATAACATGTTTTATACTGGGCAAACATCCAAAAGTATTTCTGTTAGAATAAAACAGCATAAGATGGCCATCTCTAGGGGATCGCTTTATATTGCTTTGGCCTCCCACTTGGTAGGATTTAGTTATAGATTTGGCTAGTCAAGGACGAGTAAAATAATCCTTGTAAATGACCATACCCAAAGGAATATTGTTGAATCCTTTTCAACTGCCTGTATCCAAGGGTCAAATTCAAATCTAAGCCCTGGCCTGCTTTCAGTTAATTATCCTCTAATCTAAAATCTGACCTATCAAGAATAATCAAGAAACTGACAGTTGTAGGACACTCTTCTCCTATATATATACTGTTGAATCCCTCGATATCACTAATGGACGATGCTGATTTAAATTAAGTCTTTTAATTTTTACTTTCCTGGATATAATACATATCTTATGTTCACCATGTGTCATCTTTCATAATTCCTACACGCACAAACACACACATTTACACACACACACACACATAAATATATATATATAAATATATATATATATATATATATATATATATATATAATATACATATATGTATATATATATATATATATATATATATATATATATATATACAAATTCTTACAAAGCTGTTCTAACATGAGTAGATTATTTTATTCACGTATTTCAATTGGGTATTCAGGAGATGTATAGCCACCTCGTAAGGTGGGTTCCACTCCAGTAGGATTAAGTAAATGTATGTAAATTACATAAGACTGTCGTCATTCATTTACAGTAGTTGTGTCGTTATTCATTTAGTTGTATTTTCATTCAGTTCTGTATATGTAAATTTACGGTATTTTAAAGCACTAAATTTTTATTAGGTTTGTTACAAATTCTTATGTAATTTTGTTGAAAAGTATAGTATGACACACGAGGTATAAAACGCAAGGAATTACGCCATGTTTCCACGTGCTTGGAAGAGGCATAACGGTTCTTGACTAAGCGTATTCTTTTATTTAATGTTACGAGAGGAGGTGGGAGGAGTTAGCTAAGAGTATTGCCCTTATCAGGCAACAATAAAACCATACTTTAAACTGCCAAGTTGGCAAAACTTGTGAACACACTTCATGAATGATTTGGTTGCAATCAATTAACTTCTATAATGACTTAGGACAACATATAAGGTACTACCATAGCATAGGAGAGAGAGATCCAGCCTGGCATTCCGAAAGATCTATGCTTCCGAAAGTCCTCTCAATATTACCTATCAGGCCCCCGTGTTTCTCTCCCATGTATATAGTGCTTCTTCAAACTGGAAAATTTTTGTGTTTAATTTAGAAGAAGAGAAGTGTATTCATCTAAGTACATTTTATATTGTAAATTTTTTTGTGACTGGTTAAAAGGTATAGTATGACACATATGAGGTATAAAACGCAAGGAATTACGCCATGTTTCCACGTGCTTGGAAGAGGCATAAAAGTTCTCGACTAAGCGTATTCCTTTTTTTAATGTTATGAGAGGAGGTGGGAGGAGTTAGCTAAGAGTATTGTCCTTGTCAGGCGACGATAGAACCATACTTTAAACTGCTAAGTTGGCAAAACTTGTTGACGCACTTCATGAACGATTTGCTTGCAATCAATTAACTTCTATAATGACTTAGGACAACATATAAGGGACTACCATGGCATAAGAAAGAGAAATCCAGCCTGGCAATCCGAAAGATCTATGCTTCCGACAGTCCTCTCACGATCACCTATCAGCCCCTCGTGTTTCTCTCCCATATATATATAGTACTTCTTCAAACAGTTGTAAATTTTTGTGTTTAATTCAGAAGAAGAGAAGTGTATTCATGTAAGTACATTTTTTATTGTAATTTTTTTTGTGACTGGCCCTTTGTGATTTGGTTGACCGTTCTGTAACCTTGTGTGAGCCGAAAGGTCATAAGTGTAACGGATACATATATGTAATGGTGTAATTATTGTTTATTTTCTATAGTGTTAAATTGTCAACTTTTTCATTAATTGTCAAAATAAAAAATTTTCATCTATTAATTTCTAATGAAACAAGTGATTTATTGGAGAATTCTTGGAGTATCATTTTTTCATAAGTCTAAGGTCTAGTTCAGATTTAAATTTCGAGCGATTTATTTATGGTACTACTGTTGAATTGTTATCTTTTTATAGAATATATATTTTTGTAAAGTGTGTATTATTTTGATCATCAATAATTAAGAACAGTTCCCATTAAAAGTGAGTAGTCAACCAGTTTTGTTTTAAGTGTAAAGTAAGGAGATCTTTATATATTCAGTGTTCATATACATTAACGTCTGGTAGTTACGTGTTATTATCAATCTCGAAGCTATTCTCGTGTATATCAGATTAATGTAAAATAAAGCTGGTGAGTTTGGAGCTTGGGAGTTAACGGAATTCGCTGGTGGTAATATATACATATATATATATATATATATATATATATATATATATATATATATATATACAGTATATATATTATATATATGTATATATATATATATATATATATATATATATATATATATATATATATATATATATATATATGTATATATCTTTCAAGTACACTTCCATGGTCACACTATAATTAATGCCTGTGTAGCAATGCAGATTGAACTACATTATTGGTTATTAATTTTCGTAAGCAGTAAAATATCAGTGTGTATGAATTGTTTAACTTAGTCAACACGTTTAATGTTTGAGTTACCTTCAAAATGTAGTAATTACTAAATTCTTGCTAACAAAAACCTATGCTGTATATTATCATTTTTTTGAAAGACTACAATTTTTTCAATTTTTTTCTGTCTACTGTTATTTCACCCTTGTTGGTTTACTGTGTCCTAAATTTTTCTTTCTTGTTGGAATTATCTAAAGTAAAATCTCTTAAATATATCTAGATTCTATAAAGATTCATCATATATATTAACAGTTAAACATCATAACTATTGGCAATAAGTATTTTTATATTGCCTTCATTTTTATTAAAACATGAAGAGCTATTATGACAGGTGGATTTAATAGCAGAAGATTCTTTCCCTAAATCAGGTAGTGATGTTGCCTGGGATGACGACCTTGGGTTATTCATTATGAAGTGTGGTAGATTCAGAGGAAGAGGGCTGTGTCTCTTTTGATGAGATGCACGGAGTCTAAATTATGAGGCACGGCTTTTGCCTAAAAAGCAGATTTAGAAAGTGAAATCTTTCCATTATCTGGTCGAAGTGGTGTTGCATTTCTCTCTGGATGTCCAGCATCCTTAGATCTCAAGACCTTGGCGTACATTTTGCTTAAAGGTTGCCTAGCATATCCAACACTGATATGCTTTGCATCTGACTTATAAACAGCTGCTTCTTTGATTTCATATTGAGGACATTTCTTATTGGTTGGCTTGTGATCCTGGCTACAACTAGTGCACCTTATAAGACAAGTGCAGGTTCCATGCTCAAGATCAGAACAATGGTCACAGACCTTATAGTCTTTTTACATACTTCAAAAAAGATGTACACATATGAAGTAAATGTAACACTGAAAAGGTTTATGTTTGTAAAGGGGAATTGGTATCCTCTTATTTTTTATGTATACATGAGATGGTACATTATGGCCTTCAAAAGTCGAAATAATCATAACGATTCTGTGAATCTTATGAACCATCCGTATTTCTTCAGAATATATATTGAAGATTTCTTTCTTGCTAAAACCATAAAGGTCACTGTTAAAAAAAAAAAAAAAAACATTTCCATAGCTAAAATTGAAATGCAGTTTGCTAACCATCATTAGATATTCTTCTACTTTGATATTATTTAGTACAAACCACTGCGTTTTAGATTTAACATGAATTAATATGGATTTCTTGCCAATGTAAATATACAATCTGTAGGTAATAAGACTGCTCAAATTCCAGAACTGATAAACAAGAAATATTTATATATGCTAGCATTATCTGAAACATGGTTAAAAAAACTTGGAGGAGGCAAAGATCACTGAAATGATGCCCCTCACACATGCCTTCTTTCGCTTAGCGAGAGAAGGTAGGTCTGGTGGGGGTGTCAGACTCTTTAATTATAAAAGTTACTCAAATCTGAAAACGTTGAAAAGAATTAGTGTAACAAGTTTTGAATATATAGAAATAAAATTTACGCCAAAAAGTAGATGAATATCCTTTGTAGCAATCTACAAACCTCCTAGAACAAACACTAGTACCTTTTTTGAAGAATTCGGCGCTCTCATTGAGATGATTATCATGGAAAAAACGAATTAGTTACTGTGGAGACTTCAATTTTTGGATGGATGATGCATCAAATCCTGACGCTTTGGCATTTAGTGAGTTACTAGAATCATATCGACTAGTGAATAATGTCAACTGTACAACCACTTTAACTGGGCACACGCTAGACTTAGTTCTAAGTGATGACATAAATAATATTGTATCTGATATAAAAGTCGAAGAGAAATATACCATCTCCCCAGTACACAAACTTATTACATTTAGTCTACCTCTACAGAGACATACATTAATAAAGAAAATAAGCTTTAGACATAAACCAAATTTTCCTCCTACCGTATTCATTGAAGAAGTTACACAGAAGATAAATGATGCTATCAACATTCCCTTTAATCATGATGATCAACGTCCATTAGGAGCTATGTGTGCTAACTGTCTTATGACCACTTATAATAAAGTGAGTAAAAGTGATTGTGATACCATGTGCCCACCGATGGAAAAGACTATAACCATAAAAGACCAATCTCCTTGGTTTGATAGAGACACTTTGGTAAAAAAAAAAAGGGGGGGGAAGAGACGTAAAGAAAGAAAGTGGAATAGGTTAAAAACTGAAAGTACTTGGGTAGAATACAAAACTGCTGCGTGTCAATATAACTACCTACTAAGAAGGAAAAAAAAGTGAATACTATAAGAGAAAGATCCTCGAAGCAGCAACAGACATAAATAAGTTATATCGTCTCCTGAATGGTATAATAGGAAATGTAAAAGAAAAGAAGCTACCTGATGGATACAGTTACCAGAAACTAGCAAATAATTTTCTAGTATTCTTTAAAAACAAAATTGAAAATATAACCAGGTCATTTGTAAATACTCAACATCAGATTAATGATACACCAGGCACACAGACAAAATTAATACGATTTAACAACATAACACAAGATGATATCACCAGAATTAACAAGAGAGCAAAGAAAACAAACTGTGCGATGGATCCTATGCCAATATCTGAAGTAGTTGGAGAGAGAGACTTTTCTAGTCTAGCCGAAATAATAATGAGAATAGCAAATGTCAGCATTAATGAATGTAAGTTTCCAAAATCTGAGAAAATGGCTTTAGTCACACCAGTTCTGAAAAATGCACTGGACAACCAGGAATTAAGCTCATATAGAACTATTTCAAATCTATCCTTTATATCAAAAGTGCTTGAATATGTAATTCTTGAACAACTAGTCAGCCACTTACAAGTAATAGAAGCTTTGCCTGACAACCAATCTACTCACAGAAAGCTATACTCTACGGAGACAGCCATCTGCTCTGTTGTAAATGATATGCTAGAAAGGATGGATGAAAATGAATGTTGAATCTTAATACTGCTCGATCTCAGTGCTGCTTTTGATACAGTTGTGCATGAACTGCTACTAAATGATCTACGGTCCATCGGCGTTGAAGATCAAGCCTTCGAATACCTAAAAGACTACTTAGTTGGCAGAAATTATTGTGTACAAATTGGAAACTTTTATTCATCATATGAACCCTTAAACAGAGGGGTACCCCAGGGGAGTGTACTTGGCCTAATCTTATTCTGCATCTATACCGTTGGTCTATCGAAAATGCTACAAAAGCATGGCGTGAAGATCAAACTATTTGCAGATGACACACAATTTTACTTCTCCATAAATGATATACATGACACTTCTGAAACTCTAAACCAAATCCTTGATAGTGTTAGAGAATGGATGACATTTAAACAACTAAAATTAAATGAGAACAAAACTGAATTCATGGTGGTGGGCAAGAGAAACAGCGTGTGAAACTTTGGTGATATTCAAATGAGCATGAATAATGACTCAATGCCGGTATCTAGTAAAGTTCGAGATCTAGGTGTATATCTTGACTGTAACCTATCTCTAAAAGCCCAAATAAATAATGTAATAAAAACTGCTGGTTATCATCTAAGAAATAGTGCGTTTATATTGGGTGAGATAGCCATGTCGTCCTGATGGAAGGTTCCTAATAGTAGCTTCCAAGGGATATATGTACTACAATGATATTCCCAGAGAATTTACCTTTAGGTCTCCAGAATTCTAACTCCGGGCGCGAATATCCTTAACATTCTCTTAAGGATATCGCATGAATCAGGGGAAGTATATCTAGATACGACACATAGCGATCTTCACCCCGAATAGCGTTTTCCCATACTACTATTGAGTATCAAGATGGCGGACATTCCTAAATTTGTAGCGAATTCGCACGGTGGTGTTCCTTGTTGATCTAACTTTTTCGATCGATTCTGCGAGGATTATTATGCATTCTCCAGCTGCTTTTGCCTCTGGAAAGTTGAGTATTGATTCTTTACAATGTGTATATTTTAGCGCCTGTTTCACAGTGAAATTAGAGTAATTTATTGTGCTTAGGAGCTAGGCCTGTTACCGGAGGAGCCATGGGCGCCTTCATTCGTTAGGCATGTGTTATTTAGTTAATAGAACGACATTCCCAGTTGAAATAGCATTAATTAATTAATTATTAAAGCTATTTAGGCATTTTATAATTGTAAAGATATTTATAGTAATGCATAATTTTTCCTTTTTCTATGTCGATCGTATACGTTAGAGTTTCTGTGACTTAGGTAACCGAGATCTGGTCTTGCCTAGGTAACCTAACCTAGGCGATGTAGTATACCTTCAGACATTTCCCCGTTTACCCTCATGTATTGTTTTATCAATTCACGTGGAGATAGATATCTCCTAGAATTATTATATAAACTGATACTCATCTCCAGTGGAGATTTAAGGGTAATCTCTCTTCCCTCTAAGTGTAGCCTTAGGCTACAACCCTAGTTAGTCTTGCCCTCGAGTAGACACTCAGGTTTGACTGGACTAGTGTTTTCTGTCTCTTCCCTTGGCCGGCTGATAGCAGGCTTTGGGTTTCGGTCAGAACCTCAGACTATTTGGTTTTTTCCGGCAGCCGGGCGGCAGGATGAATAGTCATTCCCCTGCCAGCTAGGCTGCTGGCATAGGAGACTAGACCTCCCTAGGCCCCACTTGAAGTGGTTGTATGATGCCGCCACCTTCTCCCTGCGGTCTAGAAGACTAGTCCTGTGCTCGCAGACCCTAGGCTGAAGAATAGACATTCTTCTGCTGCCTAGGATGGCGCCAGCACTGGAACTCTGTTTCTTCCTTGTTGAGAGGAGGCAGCACTGCCGCCGTCCCCTTAACTGTATTGGCAGACCCTAGGCTGGAGATTAGATATTCTCCTGCCGCCTAGGATGGCGCCAATACTGAAAAAGAGTTTTTTAGGGGTATGGTAGGACCGGCAACCTTGTTGGCTCCTTCCACACCTCATACAGGACCCTTTTCCTTCCCCCCTCTGTACTTTAGTGATGGCCTTGGCATCGCAACTCTTGGGCCGTCGTCCTGCAATCTCGCCGAATGCCGGCGGGTTGTGGTGCCGGCCGGGCTCCTTCATAACAGCTGTTGTCTGACTGCCGGCTGCCTGCGGCCGTGACGGCTGCTAGCGCCCGTGACGGCCATGATAGCTGCCAGCGGCCATCCGGCTGCCGGTTGCTAGGACAACTGCCAGCAGCCATGACGGCTTCCGGCGGCTATGCCGACTGCCGGTAGCCATGTTAACTGCCGGCGGACATGACGGCCATGTCGGCGGCCATGACATCTACCGGCGGCTATGACGGCTGCCGGAGGCTATGCCAGCTGCTGGCGGCCATGATGGCTGCTGGCTGGTATGGCGGCTGCCGGCAGCCATGATGGCTGTTGGAGGGAAGTCTCTTCTGTCACCATGGTTCTTCAGTTCTCTCTTGGACTGCCGGCTACAAGTTGTGTTGCCGGGGTTCTAGCCCGGCTGGCGGTACTGACTCAGCCGGCGGCAGGCCGACTGTACCAGTGCTGCCGGCTGCTTGCCTACCAGCCATGTGCTGGCCGAACTTTGCCAGCGATGGTACTGGTGGTTGGATGGAAGCCTGAGTGATGCATTCTCCCCTTCCATTTGAACCTTCTTACTGATGAAAGCAGTAAATTATATATTTACATCCTTAGTTAGCGTATACATACACAGTAATAAGGCAGTCCTTCACTCCATGCTTTCTCTCTCTCTTTCAGCTAACATGCTGGCCGGGCTGTGCCGGCAGAGACTAGCTATGCCGGCTGGATTACAGTATGTTTATACAGTAGTCAGTATATTTGCAGTATAGTATATACTGCAGATAGAAAGCTATTGTATATATTATACTGCTAGTTATTTTCCAACATATCTTGGGTATCCTTGCCCAGGTGTTTGCTGAGACCAATCCTATATTGAAAGAATAGAATTTCTTCAATATTCTGAATAGAAATCAGTTTACGTTTACCTTACAATATTAAATAAATTAAAGGGCTGGTGGTAGTACACTTTCTATCCTTAAAGGTTAGAATCCTTATCTTTGAGCTACCCTGATCAGGAAATTATATAGTTTTAATATTGGAAGGGAAGGCCACAGCAAATGGGTAGGATACACAAATATGTGTCTTTTATATTTCCTAATCCAGTCGGCGTCATGCCGGGTGGACCGTGCCGCCAGATCCTAGCCATACCGGCAGCACACTGGCTGAACTACTATATATAATTATACAGTAGCCAGTATTTTGCAATATAGTATATTCTGCAAACAGAAAACTATAGTATGATTATACAGTAGTTAATTTCTAACATATCTTGGGTACCCTTGTGAAGGCTTCTGCTGAGACCGAACCTATATTGAAAGAATAGAATTCCTTCAATACTCTGATTAGAAATTAGTTATCCTTATTAAATAATTTGAAGGGGCAGTGGCCTTGATAAGAGGAAATATTTAATACTGAGGGGAGGTTACAGCAATTGCTTGCAGGGGATGCACAAGTATGTCTCCCACTATTCCTTTCTAGCTTACTATCCTAAGCTATAATAATTAATAGATGACTTTTACATATTGCTTATCAGGTGAGATAATCAATTGTATACTCATTCGGCTTTCCTTTCTTTACATGAGGAACCCCAGATGAAATGTGTTGCAGTCTTCTGCAATATTAAGAGTAAGTACTTTTAAAGTCATAATGCGTGCAGGTTTCATGCTCTCTGCAATATTATTTCCGAAACCCTGCAATATTGGGACCCCCAAGTTTGCAATATCTGTCGGACATTAGTGTCTGAAGGTTTTGATAATCCCAAGTCAATGGAGTCTAGGGATGCGGCACGTAAGAAACTTCGCAATTGGGTAAGAGGGTTCCAAAAGATCTCTCCGGGACCATACCTACCTAACGATAGGATGCGTAGCTTACTATTCCCGAAAGCAAGTAGGGAAATAGTGGTGCCCCAGGCACGATTCGCACCTCCCTGCGTCCAGATAGCCTTCGGGACGGAGGGCAGGAAGGCACCCCCGGAAGAAGTTGGCAATATTGTGTTGGAAATGCTTCCGTCTGTGCCGGCTCTGGAGCCGTCAACCTCGACATATTCACCTTCTACCCCTCTATTAGACAAAATGGACCAGTTACTGGCCCATCTTACGGGTCTAATGGAAAACAAGGCGAAACGGAGGAGGCGAAACTCAAGATAGAGCTTTGTGAAGCTCCACTTGTCGCCCCCCAAGGGTCATACAAGCGACCCAGAGACCAAGACCTCCCAACATGCTCCAAAACCAATTCCTGGAGGTACGCGGAGCCTATGCCGATTTTAGATGGCAAACTCTACATCTCGGAGAAGATGGGAGCTGTTGCTTTAGACGAAATCCAATTTGGCCAAGCTTTAACGCTTTCCCTAATTGCTTCATTCAACTGAAGCATGAACCAACGTCAGGAAAAGAAACGGAACGGAAGGAAGTCATGATTCTAGACCATGATAAGGCACAGGCTATCTTGTCAAGTAGCCTGAGAAAGGCGGGTTACTCGGTGTCGAAAGGGTTCGCACTAAGTAAGAGATACCCTACCTTTCTTGCTCCTGCTTCAATAGCATTCCCCTTTACGTGGAAGGCTTTTAAATATGTTGCCAAGGCAGTGGAAGCAGGTAAACCATGTCCTGCACTTGAGGAGTGCAAGCCTCTGTCACTAGCCTTACCCATGCAGGAGGATTGGAAGGAAGTCCACTTAACCTTTTCAGTACGGAAACTAGACGCGGACGTCGCTGGACACAGTTTAGCGAGAATCTTCCTAAACTTTGAGTTTCTTTTGTGCAAGGAACAAGAGACAGGATAGACTTGCAGCCTCCCTATCCCTACAGAACTGCATAGAGTTGTTTTCAGCCCATCAAAGTACCCCAGACATGCTCATAGTCTTGGCCAAAATGCATATGGCCACCTTAGTAAAAGACCTATATGCCTTTATGAAGGCTAGGAGAGCCTGTAGGGAGTTCGTGTTCGCTGCCGCAACAGTGAAAGATGAACCCAGGAAGCTGATATCTTTCAACATCTGGGGTAGAGACCTCTTTCCAAACGAGGTAGTCAAAGAAGTGATTGAGAAAGCCACCACGGAGAATACGAGCCTTCCCCAGAAGTGGGGCATCTCTTCAAAGAGAAAGTCTTCCACGGATGTGGGTCCCCAACCTAAAAGGAAGACGGAAAAGTCTAGACTTTTTCCTGGGTCTGTTCAACAACATCCCTCAGAGTCTATGACCGTGGTGCCTCAGGCAGGCGGTCGAGGAGGTAAACCTTCTGATCAATCGAAGCAAAGAGACGCTTCTGGTAGGAGGGAGGTTCCTTCAGGATTGCTGGACCTTCAATCCTTGGGTCCAAGGCCAATGGTCAAAGGCCAAAAGCCTATTGAGGACCATGCCCTTGCAACTACCTCGACTATCGAAGATCATCTGCATGGATGCCTAGTTGGAAGAATGGGGTGCTCACTCCCATCAGAGGAAAGTCCAAGGGACTTGATCATTTCTACCCAAGGCCATGGTAGTCCTGTTGAGGTTGGGGAAACTCTCTCCATGCAGATCAGGCCTCCTCAAGCTGATCTGGAACATCGAAGCGATAATGAGACGTCTGAACCGGCAAGGCTCGAGATCGTCCCGTATAGTCTAGGTGATGTTAGCCATCCCTTACTTAAAAGGATGGCACCTATCAGCAGTTCATGTACAATCGATCCGCGATGTGACAGCGGATGCTCTACTCAGGCTCAAGCCGATACAGTCAGAATGGTCCACAGAAGCAGACCTATTCTCTCCCAGATGGGAACAAGCCCCCGAGCTGCAGATCGACCTCTTTGTGACGAGCGTCATCAAGAAACTACCTCGATATGTAGCCCCATACGAGGATCCTCTAGAGGAGATAACGGACACCACGTCTCTAGCTAGTATGGAAGGAATGGACTCAGAAATTCCTGTTCCTTCCATCCAATCTCCTGTTGAAGGTCCTCAACATGCTGAGATCCTTCCGGGGAGGGGCAGCTCTGGTGGCTCCCAAATAGCCCAGGAGCAACTGGTTCCCTCTAGTGAAGGAACTGAGGCTGAGGCTGGCCCTTGTACTGAACCCAGCACTATCTCAGAGGGTTCAGGAGTTAATTGCCTTCGATTCATCACAGAGAGCCCAAACCCTTCATTTCATGATTTTCTTGCCTTAGCGGTTAGGAAAAGATTTGGGATCTCAGAAGGCAATATAGAATTCTTAGAAGAATACTACAAGTCTAAGTCAACTAGAAGACAATATGAGTCATCTTGGAAAAAGTGGGTTGCTTTTGTAAAAGCAAAAGGACTAAAAGAAATTCCAATGAACTTCTGTCTGTCCTTCTTTGTTCACCTTCATAATCAAGGTCTGGCAGCTAACACGATAACTACGTGCAAGTCAGCCTTGACTAGACCTCTTCTATATGCCTTTCAAGTGGATCTGGCGAATGAAATCTTTAATAAGATTCCGAAGGCATGCGCAAGGCTTAGGCCTGCAGCACCTCCAAAGCCCATCTCATGGTCTTTGGACAAGGTTCTACATTATGCCTCATCTGTGAACAATGAAGGTTCCCTCAAGGATCTAACCCAGAAGGTTATTTTCCTGTTCGCTATAGTCTCTGGGGCTAGAGTTAGTGAAATAGTAGCCCTATCTAGAAATGAGGGCCACATTCAGTTCACAGAAGCTGGAGAACTGAATCTCTTTCCTGATCCAACCTTTCTCGCTAAGAACGAGCTACCCACTAAAAGATGGGGTCCCTGGAGAATCTGCCCTCTGAAGGAAGATGTCTCTCCATGTTC
Source organism: Palaemon carinicauda (assembly GCF_036898095.1). NCBI lineage: Eukaryota > Metazoa > Arthropoda > Malacostraca > Decapoda > Palaemonidae > Palaemon > Palaemon carinicauda. The sequence continues at coordinate 120,422,337 of NC_090727.1, read as the reverse complement.
TGTAGAGTGTCTAAAGGTCTATCTTCCTAGAACTTCAAACTTTAGGGGAGGACAGCTCTTCAAAGGAGAAACCTCTGGATCAAACTTATCCCTAAAACAACTGAGGGTGAAGCTCACCTACTTTATTCACAGAGCAGATCCTGACAGTATACCCGCAGGTCATGATCCGAGGAAAATTGCTTCATCACTGAACTTTTTTCAATATATGGACTTTGAGTGTCTTCGCTCATATACTGGATGGAAATCATCCAGAGTGTTCTACAAACACTATGCTAAGCAGGACCATGAACTGAAGCACTATGTGGTAGCTGCAGGTAGTGTAATAAAACCTGCCGTCTAATTACTGTGTTGAACAGTTAATTGATTGGGACTATCAATTAAAAGGAAAAGATGTCGACACTTCCAGTGTGATACCTTTTAAGTGAGTGTTATCATGGTGATACTAAGTCTGTTCAAAATATCAGGTGTGGAATTATACAGATAACACTTGTGCCGTGTGTACGTTGATAGGATACAACATTTACAGAAATTAAAAAGGAAAAATTTATTAAAATTTTTTCAGTCTTAGAGTGGCACTCATCTTTTCTTCCCTTTCAAGGGGGGAAAAATAATTTCTGTATACGTTGCACGTATAATTCTTTTAACATGTTACATTCGTTTCACTTGTTATTCCAATTAGCCATTTATTAGAAATAAATGTCTATTAGAATGTAATTGCGTCCTACTTCGCCCGGCAATTTGCACATTAAAGATGCCAGAGTTCTTTGACTTACTCATTTAAGTAAACCTCATATCATTGTATGCTTACAAACAATGGATCTAGTGGACACTGATTTTCCTCCGACAATATATACAAGCCGTGAGACCGTTTGTATACCAGGTGAATACTTATGTTTGTTCATACAATATATGCTAACCTTCAGGACCCTTTTCTACCGTCTAGTATGACTCTTCCCTGTAGAGGGCAGGAAGCACTAACATTGTCTATGATTAGTGATAATGTTATACATATTACTCTTCGAGTATTATGTATAACAGTATGGGTGTGTAATCTTTTACACTGTAATTAATAATAGCTATTACCTGTTGATAAACAATAATTAATAGCATCTGAATGCAAACAAAAGCACTGTTACCAACTGACAGTAATAGCATGGTGACTTGTATGTAATTTAGTAACTACTTTAATGACATTCTCCCCCTTCTAAAATAAAATACTTATTACATATTCAATATTTCAATTATTTGCATGATATTAATCTAACATACAAAACTTGAATCACAGTACACATAGAACATACATTACAAATAAAACCTATCAACTGGCCGGGTAATACGACCTGATCTCCTTAAGGTAGGAAAAGGCGGTTCGTCATTATGGATAGGTGATGGTTCAAAGTTATTTAACCCTATGGAGGATTCTTTTGGCCATTCTCCAGGATCAGGAAGTGACTGTTCAATAGGTAAAGGAGACTCAGCTGGATATAAATGCTTCATTGAGACTGTAATCTCCTTTCCATTTGGGTACTTAACAGGTGCATAATTAGGATTATCCTACTTCATCTACTAATGGATCATTTTTAGAATTGCGAACATGCTGTTTTAGGAGTACCAGTCCTGGTTCACATAACCAAGATGGTATAGAAGCTCCAGCATAAGAGTGGCGACGAAGTTTAGTAATCTAAGTAATCTCTCATTTGGAGTACCATTTGTAGCTGTTGATAAGAGTGAGCGAAATGAGTGTAGCGCATCTGGCAACACTGATTGTCAACACTCCACTGGCAGACCCCTTGACTTCAAAGTCATGGAAATTAGCTTCTAAATAATGCAATAGAATCTTTTAACCTGTCCATTGCATTCAGGATTATAAGAAGTGTTTCTACTACATGCTATACCCTTACTTTTTAGAAAATCTTGCAGTTCCTTGCTGATGAAGGATGCACCTCTGTCAGAATGCACATAAGCTGGCATGCCATATACAGTATATAAAATAACTAAGACACTGAATTACAGTTGAAGCAGACATATTACTACAAGGGAATACAAATGGGAATCTAGAATATTCATCAATAATATTCAGGAAACGTTTATTCTTGTCAATTCTGAGTATAGGCTTCTTCTCTGCACATACCTTGCAGGAAGCAATAGCCTTTCACATCATCTACTGAATACGATAAATTTTTAGTTTTCACAAAATTATATAACCTAGTTAATCCAGGATGGGACAATGCTTCATGTAGACTGAATAACGAAGATTGATCACTGACTGTTGCACCATAATATGCTCTTGAAAAAGTGTCAGGGAGAATACTTTGATCACCTGTACAATAAATTATATCAAAATCATAACAGGTCAATTCCATTCTCCACTGTGTGATTTTATCATTCTTTATCTTACTTTTATTTTTGTTGTCAAACATAAATCTCACCAATTGGTGATCAGTTCTAGTTGTAAAACGGTGACCAGTCAAGTAGTGCCTCCAGTGACAAATGGCTTCAATGATAGCTTGAGCTTCTTTCTCAATGGCTGCGTGTCGTTTCTCCGGTCCCTCTAGAGTTCTCGAGATGAATGCCACTGGACGACCCATTTGACTTAGAACAGCAGCTAGAGCCAATTCAGATCCATCAGTCTCCACTTCAAATGGGACTGACTAATCAATAGCTATTACCACTGAATTTTCAATATCATTCTTCAGGCTATGCAAAGCTTTTACTGTAGCTTCAGTTATTGGAAATGAGGTACTTGAATTGAGTGGGTGTACTTTAGCTGAATACTTCACTATCCATTGAGAGCAGTAAGCAAATAGTCCAACTGTTCTTCGTAACAATTTCATATTTGTAGGCACGGGTAAATCACACAGCTGTTGCAGTCTTTTGGATCAGGCCTTAAATCACCATTCTCGATAACATATCATAGAATATTCAAGCCCTTTGTTGAAAACACACATTTGGCTGTATTGTACACTAGGCCTCTTTTCTTAGCTGTATCCATAAACCTGGTCAGATTTTCATCTTGTTCTTCTTGGGTCAAGCCACAAATAGTTATGTTGTCCAGGTAAGTATAAGTACTTTTCAGTTTCTCATCGACAATGAAGGAGTCCATAATTCTTTGCAAACAAGCTCCTCCATTAGTGACTCCAAATGGAATACGTGTGAACAGGTCAAGTCCACCAAGGGCTTTAAATGCTGTATAGGGTCTATCCTTCTCAATTATAGGTACCTGATGATAGGCACTTTTAAGGTCAATGGTACTCAATACTTTATGTGAAGCTATTTTATCAACTGTGTCGTCAATACATGGCAATGGATGGCTATTAAGTAAAGTGAACTTATTAATAGTTTCAGAATAATCCAATGCTAGACGTGTTTTTCTAGATTCATTCTTCACTACAACCACTTAAGCCCTCCAAGGCGAGTTGTTTGGTTCAATGATTCCTACTGAGAAAAGTCTCTGCACTTCTTTTTCAATGAACTGCTGGTCTGGAAGTGAGCAGTGCCGTGACTTGGAGGCAATGGGTGTGCAAACAGGTTTCAAATTAGCAAATAGTTCAGGAGGATCTACTTCAAAGGTACTTACACCACAAACAACTAGAGCCGGTACATCACCTCCATACTTTAGGGTTACACTATCATGCAACTTTTGAAAGTCTTGACCAGGAATTATGTCAGAACAGAGCTTTGGAAGAATGAACTGGGTGACATCCTGATAACCATCGGTTTTAACTGACAAAGAAGCCAATGCCATTAACACTTCACTAGGAGTCTTTTGCACTTTCCACGACAATTTCTTGACCATATTCTGATGCAAAAAGCTTACTGAGCTCCCATTATCAATCAAGCCATCCACTGAGGATCCATTCACATACATTTTAGAAATGGCTTCTGGCAAGCATGAGGGCGCTGCAGCAGAAGTAATAGTGGCTAGAAATAAAGACTCATTTCTATTTGTAGCAGTGGAAGAAACACCAACATGTCTACTAACAGTAGGAGTCGAGCGGCAAACTTTAGAGAAGTGGCCCTTCTTTTGACTTTTATGAAAAATTGATTCATGTGCTGGACATTTCCTCCTGAGATGATTAGGATAGTCACATAAATAACATTTAGTTGCTGTATTATTTGTCGAAGGCGTAGCAGCAGCAGCTAGTACAGTAGTTACTGGGGCCTCATCAATTTGGGTGGAGTTGATATTTGCACTCACTAGATTTGTACACTGATTTGTAGCCTAAAGTTCAGAATTCTTCTGAGCCGACTCCAAAGCCCAGGCTTGGTCAACAGCTGTTGACAAGTCAAAAACCTTATTCTCCAGTAAATGCTGTCTGATTTAGAGATGATTGCAGACCACAAATGAAGGCATCCTGGATAGACTCTTCACAATATACACTAGCCGAAACAGATTTGAAATTACAGTCTATACTTAAAACCTTCAACGCATGCAAATACGAGTCCAAAGTTTCCCGAGTAGCTAACAAATGTTGGGCAAACACTTCATTTTTGGGTTTGACATACTGTGCTTCCAGTATCTGAATTGCTTCACCATAACTAGTACAATCAGATATACAAACGTATACTTTATGAGAAACGTAGTTTGTAAGAAAACTTAGTTTATCAATTTGTGCACCGTCAGGCTAGCTTATACACTGAAGAAAATTTTGAAATGTTCTTAACCAATGTTTCCACTCCTGGGTGGCTTTTGGTGAGCTTGGGTCTGTCTCCAATCGTTCAGGTTTCAATAGATGCTCCCTCTCCGATTCAGGTCAGGTATCCTCGCAGAATTTTAGATCAATAAATTTGATATGAAAGTTGATTTGATAGTTGAGATAAACCATTGGTCTACATCTAGGCTTTATTTTTCTAAATTCCTTAACCAGGGGGAGCCTTTGATAATCAATAAGATATGAATATAATTGTATAATAATAATGACCTATAATCAAATAATGATAATAATAACTATAACAATCAGTCATAAGGTTAAGCCTAATTCATTAATAGTTAATATACATATATAATAATAATATGTATAACAGTATGGGAGTTTAATAATTTACATGGCAATCAATAATAGTTATTAACTGTTGAATAAAAATAATTAGTAGTATCTGAATGCAAACAAAAGCACTGTTGCCAACTAACACAGTAATAGTATGATTACATGTGTGTAATTTAGTAGCTACTTTTATGAAAATATCAGTATGGTGTATAGAATCTAAAATTTTAATTGGCTTGGGGTCGCTGAGGAGTATATTTCAAACACATAGCTAATTAAAAAAAATAAAACATTGTATAACATTAAATGTTCTGCAGTCTGCCCCTCATGATGTATATAGAAAAAGTTTAAAAGAATCAGGGCCTCAAGACATTTTACTTTTAAGGCTTTCAAGTGAGGAATCCATATCAGCCTGTAATCAAATATTAATCCTAAAAATCTAGCTTCACTTACACATGGGATCCGTTGACCTCTGATGTACATATCCGGGTCTGGATATACTCTCCGAATACGACAAAAATTAACAACAAGAGTTTTGCTGGTCGAAAACCTAAATCCATTCATTATCACTGAATAATTCTGTTAATTGAAAGTTGTAGTTTTCTATCACACATTGTCATTCTAACTCCAGTAAAATGATATGGAGAGATTATCTGCAAAGAGCATTAAGAGAATATCTTGGGGAATAACATGTACAAAGAGTACTGAGAGAATATCTTGGGAAATAACAAAGGATATCTCATTAATAGGGTTACACTTAGAACACTACCCTGGGAACTATTTCTTCCTGACCTTTCTTCTCTTGACAGAGTTTCACCTACTCTAACTTGAAAAACATCTATGTGAAACAAAAGCTTGATTGAACAGTGCTAGCTCTCCTCTTAATCCCTAATTATGATTTGATTGATTTGAGTTGTTGAATCATATAAAAATCATCATGCAAAATATTATCATTTAGAGGCAAGTAAACACAGCAATTGTGTATTTTCTTGCTAAATCTATTTGTACAATCACTGCCTGCAAATGTGTACAAATAGAGAGATATTTGGGGAACAGCTCGACGAACGTATATAAGACTTCCAACATGGCTCCGTGCTCATTCATCTTATGGTGTCCTATAGCTAACATACTCTCAAGGACAAGGAACATTAGCATTAAGCTTGGTCTCCTGTAGACATACAATAATAGCGGAGTGCTTATGAATGAGGAGCTTAAATTCTTCCTATTTGTCCCTTAAACCCTGACAATTCCATTGTATAACACAGGAAAAAACTATAGTATATTTCTGGAAGATATCTTGGATGAGGTCTTCCTATTGGCAGTTTTTTTTTTTATTTAACATTATTTTCTGTTGGCTTCTTTAGAGAGCGTCTTAATAAAGTAGGTTTTACATTAGCCTTTTCCATGTTCTTTTGACCTAATTGTTGAGGGGGATGGTGGACTTCAACTTGAATTTTTGATTGATTTATCTTTTTCAGATAAAATATTGTACCTATTTACAATACGTATTTTGGCATTTCTCATTGGAGGGTAGAGGGATGGTGGTCTCCCTCTTTTTTAATTAAAAGATGGAAAGCTATTAGGATTATGCCCTTTCATGATGACTGGTGCATCTAATAGCTCTCTAGCATAGGATTCTTCCCCTAAATCTGGCAATGATGCTACATGATATGAAAGCCGTGGGCTACTCAGCAAGAGGATGCTTTATATTACCAGATTACCAGGTCTAGGTGATGTTGCAATTCTTTCTGAATGTCCTTAGATTTTAAAGCCTTGGCAAAACTTTTTGTTTGGGTTAGAAGTCGCCTACCATATCCAACAGATATGCTCTGCATCTGACTTCTAAACAGCAGTTTCTTCTATTTCATACTGAGGACATTTATTGTAGGTTGATTCGTGATTCTGGCTATAATTAGTGCACTTTGCAATAGAAGTGTTAGGTTCATGCTAAACATCAGAGTAATTGTTGCATATTCTAAATAGATGTTCAAACTTAAAGCAATTGCAGCACTGTAAAGATTTCTGTTTATAGGCGAAATAGAATTCTCTCCTTTTCACTGTACATGAGAGGGTACATTATGGGTTTCAAATGTTAAAATAATCATAAAGGATCTGGGAATCTTATGAACCTTCCATATTTCTCTAGGGCACATATCTAATACTACTTCACTAAATTCAGAAAGGTCTTAGTCAAATATAACACCTATTCGATAACTAAAACTTCAAATGCGGTTTGATATCTACCATTAAATTCTCTTCTTTCCATATTATTTAGCATAATAGACTGTCTTCTAGATTTGGCATGAATTAATATGGACTTCTTGCCAAATCTAAAAATGTCTCCATATTCTATAGCACTTACTTTCTTTTGCATTAGTTTGCTAAATTTAAAATAATTACAGTTTTCTACCTTTGAGGTTGCAATAATCCACATTGGTAGCTTAGGCTTTCTTTATGTTATTAGGCCTATTTTGGAGTCCACAGATTGCCTGTGATATGTCACTAGGGCAATATATGTCTTCTTCACAGAAATTTATCATTATTTCAGTAATCTTACCATAAGTTTTAAAAGTCATCCATAATGCTTCATAATGACAGCTTATTGGCAAATTGAATATATGAATGACTTTCAATTTCCACATATTACCTTCACACTTCGTAACATTGGAGAAGTTGTGCCTTTTCGTTCCCAAGTCAGGAACAAAATTTTCCCTGATAGAATTGCCAGAGGTCGTCAACTGTGCCGGAGGGGAGTCAGGATATCCAGGGGATGGAAATTTGTTATTTAAAGAATCTATGAGCGGATATCGTGTTTGTTTAGTTTGTTGGTTGGTTGGTATCATATATACGTTGGAAAGGAAATTTGCATTCTCCCTTATAAGCATAGAAAGAGTATAATTGCCAGGTGGTCCACTCCATACTCGACCTGTAAGATAGCACCAAAACAGATATAGAGACACAGGTGTAAGCTAAACCCACTTGTTGGAACTTGGCATCATCATCTCTGTATCTATAATGATGGGCTGCCGACTAAAAGCCGAAAATCCTACCACAATGATTGGATACCCCTGGACTCCGATGACCCAATCCTTGAGAATAGTTCCACAAAAAGGAAAAATAAAAAATCCTAACCATCGTCTGGATGGCTGAAATTAGAATTTTTTCGTGCTACGAAGTATAGCGAAAAATAATTGTCCTAAAGACATGTAAGCAGATGTAAGTGTCTTGTTACTTAATTTCGGTTGATATGTAGGCAGTGACCAATGAGATTTCAGTGTGGGGTAAAACATCATTGATGTTTGAAGAGATATTTACTAAGTGGTCACTTTCTAGCGCACGCTAGCCCGAGCAAGTCAAATTTCTCAGCATGGACGCCTGGCAGGGTCAAATTACAGTTTCAGAAGTGTATAGTGTTTTCACTCTCTAACAATCTGAATGATGAAGCCCATTCAAGAAGAGATGGACATCCTATTATCCGATTTCCAGCCGAATATTCAACAAGTATCTGCATCTCATTAAAGACAAGGAACATCTAAACCTGCTGTTATAATGAGACAGTCTGCAAAGAGCAGCATTGCCGAAAATATCAAGCTGGTTAAAAGATCGAGGGAAACTTTGAGGATTCATATCAACTTTGATGGAAGATGTCTAGAGCTCAATCAGGGCTGAGAAGGGATACTGGAGCCGGGAATGTACCAAGAAAGACGTCAAAAAGATAAGTCAAAATTTAGATGTTTTCGTTTTGTATATCGTGCAGTTATTACAAGAAAATTGGAACTTTGCTTTTAAATCGCCTATTGGTCGTTCTTATTCACAGTACAATGAACGGAAGAAAATTAGGCACAGTAAGATAGTCTTAGACGTCTAAAAGGTCGATTACAAAATTCCATTCAAAACCGTCATTATGTTTATTGGATTGTGTAATAATAGGTCAGTGAGGGATGAATTGGTATTTATCACAAGTTTAGAGTTTGATAGAATAAGAATAGGTGACACTGGTATCTGAGAAACAAAGAAATAATTCCTTTGACGGTGGCCAAGAATGGAAATGGTAACCAAAGACTGGTTCTTGATTACAAGCTTGTTAATCTTCTTTTTCACACATTTAAGTTTCGAAACAATTATGCTTGTACAGCCTAAGAAATGTTAAAGATCGAGTATTTAATGTTTACTTTTGATCTAAAGTCTGCTCACCACAGAAATCTATCAAAACATCGGCAATATCTGCTTCTCATTGGCGAAAAATTTAAAAACTGTTTATAATGGATTATCTTTCGGTATTTTCTAAAGCTGGGATACATCTTTTACCAAAGTTCTTTAAGAGCCTGTTAGATATTTGAGATCTAACGGAGTGAAGATTATATTTTTAGATGGCATAGCTGCGGATGGTTGTTTTGAGGGGGCTTTGGATGCAAACTATTTGATTTAAAAGCTTTTCAAGATTTGGGTTTTTAATTTGCAGATATGAGTAAATTGGTTCAGACTAAAAATTGTATTTGGTAAGGATTACAATGGAATAATATTGAGGTTTACAGTGGAATAATATTGAAGGCAAATTTCGTAACGGTAAGGGTAAACTATGTCGTTTAAGAACTTGTTTAGATGCCAAACTTTCTGAAATAACAGACTCTATTTTCACACAAACCTTTTGGCTAGAATTGTCTGTTAAATAATAACCACGAAGTTTGTCGTCAGGGATATTGTTAAAATGAATACTGTACAGAATTCCTGTATTTTCATATATTGTGCAAAGCTAGTTCGGAGCCTAATGTGGAAATATCACTAGAAGCTCTGGTTGAGATTACATTTTGACGCAGAAATTCATCCTTTTTTTTTCTTTCTTTAATGGTCATTCTTTTGACTCCATATGTGCATCAGAAGTATTTAATCTATTACTATATTGTGACCCCTCAGATGTAGGCAGTTTATCTCTATATGGTGACACCTCAGATGTAGACAATATTGTGACGCCTCAGATGTAGGCAATTTATCGCTTTAGATGTAGGCAATATTGTGAAGCCTCAGATGTAGGCAATTTATCACTATATTGTGACACATCAGATGTAGGCGATATTACGAAGCCTCAGATGTAGGCAATTTATCACTATGTTGTGATGTCTCAGATGTAGGCAATATTACGAAGCCTCAGATGTAGGCAATTTATCCCTATCTTGTGACACATCAGATACAGGCAATAATGCGAACACTCAGATATGGGCAATTATTCACTATACTGTGGCACCTCAGATGTAGGAAATGTACCACTATATTGTGACTCATCAGATTTACGCAATTAATCACTATATTGTGACGCCTCTGGTGTAGGAAAATTTATTGCTTCTCAGTCGTAGGTTTTGGGAGTCATTTTGAAGTTTTTGGTGATGAATACAACAAAAAAATTTATGAAAAGTGTGGTCGGAAACTGGACAGCAAACGAATCTGTTCAAAATTCAATATGAAGGGAGCAGGAGGCTGTCGACAGAATTATGAAAAGTAAAGTACACATTGTTCAAAATCAATTTTTAAACATTATTCCAGATAACAAAAATTTTTAAAATTTTATGGAAGTGGGTAGCAAATTATTGCAAATCAAAGATTTGAAACTTGTACTGAATACACTGTTCATGTCATCAATGTATGGAAGCCCAGAAAAGAGAACAAAAGATTTCTAAAGTAGTTTCAATTGACATGGATGATTGGTCAATCCCTGCTTACATTTTTTTTCAGACATATGGACATGTGCGATTTATCAATTCTTTAGACATTTTTGTTATTCGTTAAAAATAAGTGTGAGAGGTTTTAATTCCAAATATTGGTGTCTAGGTACAGAGGCAATTGATGCTTTAACTCGAGGTTTGGTAAGTGGGGGAAAATGGTTAGTGTCTCCACTTAGCTTTATACCAAAGGCTATTAGAATAATGGTGGCAGAAATTCATTCACGTTGAAAATTCCAGAGTGGAAGTCCTCTCCATCTTGACTGTTGATATTATCGAGTGAAACTGTGTAAAATATTGTTAAATTTTGTGAGTGTTTACACAATAAAAGGTTGATTACACACAAAGAAAAAAAAAGAGAAAAAATCGGTTAGTGGAATTTTTTTCGCTGAAATTTAAAACTTTGATACTGAGGGTGAAGTTTTTGAAATTATAATGTACAAAGTTTTTTTTTTTTTTATTCTTCTTTCCAGGATCAGGAATGCGATTAAATGCCTTCAGTCGTCTTTGATGGTGGCATCTAATTTGGAAAGGAAATTGGGGGACCTCAGTGGTCGCATGTGTGGATATCTTCTATCATCGATGAGTGACAGCACCAACAAGGCCTACAGACTTGGTTTTCAGCAATGAGAGACTTGATGGTCACGAGCAAAACAAAATGCCAGTAAACTTTGCTTTATGTATCACGTTATTATTAGATTCCAGTGATTTCATAATCTACAGTTTCCTCCGCAATTTATGCCATAAAGTGGATGCATGAAATGAGTGGTTACTTAGATCCTACGGAATATCAATTTGTTAAATCTTTGCAAGAACCTGCGAAGCAATTAACTGGTAGATCGGTGCACACCAAAGATCTTATTGATAATCAGATGTTGCAGAATCTGTGCGGCTTAGATTTTCCTATATTGAGAAATTTCTCTATGATTTTGATAGGTCATTAGTAATATTTTTTTTTCTTTTTTTTAAGATTTGAGTTTTTGTAATTTGAAGATTTCCTTGTTTAACAATATTATCTAATAATTTATTAATGAAAAATTACTAATACTGAAGTCTTAGTTTTGATAGCAGAAGGTATCACAAGTGATTTTCCATAACCTATGTATTTTGCGTGATACAGAGGAAGCTGGAATAGTTTTGTCCTTTGATCAATTTATTTTTAAGAGAGCTTTGAGGAACTCCCGTAAGCTCCCACATTTACCAAATTGTTGCATGTGGATGCATCAGTCTTTAGCACAATGTCTTCTTAAAGCTTTTTGTGTAGTCAGCATAGGTGGCAGTTTAGTTTAATGATTGTTCTCGTGTGGTTAGCTTATGAGTCAGACCCTAATTGTGAAGTTTTGGTCTATTATTTGCTAGACAGTCATAGTAACTCTATATTTGTTTTACAGAAAAGTGCTCAAAAGTTTGATGTTAGTGGTCCTAGATCAAATTTGTTGTTAAGTCCAATGTTGGCCGAGGATAAACTGGTTGAGAGTTCAAAGATCGGTGGTTTACGTGTCAGAAGTTTCAATGGTTCTGGTTGTTTGGGTTTACTTGCATCATATACTCGTAGGATTGTGTCAGCTAATTGCAGTCATATACCTTCGCCAGATATGGTTAATGATTGGCCAAATCTTCATTGTATCAGAGAAAACCTGGTATCGGTTAAAACTGCGACGTAGGATTGCTCATTGGCTATAATTATGCAAAGAACTTGGTTTCTATAGGTTAATCCACCATCACCCAACAGTCGTTATGCACAGCTAAGGATTTTAGGTTGGACTATTGTTGTTTTCGTATCTGAAAACCTTGATCCTTTGCCAGTGCCTATGGTTCAATTCACTTTGAGGTGCTGAATTAAAGAAGTTTCTCATTCTGATGTCATCAAGATACTTGACAAAAACTTCACCGAAATGAAAAATGATACTGTGAAATTGTCTTCTGAAGATTGTCGATTCTTACAAATTTGGGAGGATAACGTGTCTTTGTCTGAATTGGGACAGTTTGTTATGCCTTTGCCCTTTAGACGAGATGATCCATCATTTTCATATAGCACGTCTAATGCTCGAAGATGGCTGCGCTTCCTAGTTAAATACTTGGAAAGAGACAAAATGTTAAATAATCACTAAATATCACTTATGAATGATATGCTCGTATGAGGCTATGCAGAAGAAGTTCCTCAATCAGAAATTATTAATGATCAGAGTTGTTTTTGACTGCAGTGCTCGTTGTAGTGGAGTTTCAGTGATGAGTTGCTTCAGGGACCTGATCTAATGAACAATTTATTTTGAGTCTTGTGCCATTTTTGCGAAGAGCCTATTGAAATTTCTAGTGCCATTAAAAAAAAATGTTTTATCAGTTTAAAGTCAAGCAAGAGCATCAAGATTAGCTTATTTTTTGTGGTATGATAAAGGAGATTTTTCTAGCAAGCCAAAACATTTCAGAATGAGTGTTCATTTGTTTGGCATAGTATCATCACCAGGTTGTGCGAATTTTGGCATGAAGAAAGTGGCAGAAAATGTTGAGCCCCAGTTTGGTAAAAGAGCAGCTGAGTTTGTTCGTAGAGATTTCTCAAGTCGATGATGGTCTTGCTTCAGATTCTACTTTACTTACTTACTTTACTTCAAGGGCTACTTATCTGGTCCTGTATAGCAGGGGAACCCTACTCTCTACAGGACCATCATGGTGATTTTATGATGTTTATTCGGGAACATTTTACATTTCACAATGTGTATTGTTCGCTTACTGTTAGATCATCACTGTTAAAACACTGAATAAGAAAGTTTTCAGTTTCCTCTTGAAAGCCCCAATATCCTCAATTATTCGGATGTCTCGTGGGAACCTATTGTATAGCTTGGGGCCGCATATTAAAGGCTCTGGAGCCTACAGTACACATGTATCTAAGGTCTAATAGTTTGAAACCATCTGTAACTATTCTCGTGTCGACATGCTTTGTTGGGTGCGCAATATGTAGTAATTCTCTTTGAGTATTTTGGAAGACTGGTTCTGATAACATGGTGGGTTACTTTACGTATTTCAAGTTCAATTCTTACTTTAATCAGCAGCCAGTGTAAATCAATTAGTATAGGGGTGATCCTTTCTCTAGGTGGGACACCTTTTATCAGTCTTGCTTCTCTGTTTTTGTGTTTTAATTTCATAAGTTGTATTTTTGGTAGATTGTAGTAGACGGAGTTACAGTAGTCAATTCTGGTGATCACAGTTTATCACTAGTTTCTTTACCGGACATTCATCCACTTACTTTTTTATAAAAGCAATATTTCTTAGATGATAACCACAAATTTTTATTACATTATTTATTTGGCCATTGAGAGACAAGTTGCAGTCAAGAAATACACGTAGATCACGAACTTTACTAGATATATGCACAGTCATTATTCATGTTTATATGAATATCCCCAAGCTTCTCACAGTGTTTCTCTTTCCCACCACCATGAACTCAGTTTTGTTCTCACCTGTAAAAATTTACTTTTATTTTAATCTTTAAAATTAAACTTTGTTAAATTATAGAATAAAACTTGTCGGGTGAATTTAATACTTGTTAAAACTAGTGGGTTGTTCCCATGATAGTTTGGTTCCGATGTTCATTTTTGTCTTGTCTCGCCTTGCACTGTCTTTCTGTTCACAGTTTTAGTTCACGGCCGAGACTCGCACAGGGTGGAGGTAAGGGTGGTCTTTGTATTAGCTTATTTTCATTGTTGTTTGGAAAAAGTGTATTGAGCCATGTATAATATTGAGTGTTATCAATTTGTTATAGCCAGTCATTAACACTTTGTATTAAATGTGTATAAATTTTGTTTGGTTCTATATATGGCTGTTATTTTTGTTTTTAGCTTCTGGAGTAGAGGTCCTCTCCAGCCTTTACCCACGAAGAATTTACTGCCAAAATTTAATGTCGAATAACTCATGAAGTTCTACTTTCAAGTTTACTTTCAAGCTGTCGTTCTTAAGTTATTTTACTTACTGTTAGATAATTTTTCAAGACATTTATAATAGTCTTCATGACTTATAATGTTATGTATATATAAATTGTTTATGGCATTTTATACAGTTTATGATTGCACCTCGACTTAGGACCATCCCATACGTCATGAACAGCATGACTTATTTTATATTTGTTTGAATAATACTACATTTGGTGTCAGGAGTGGGATAATAAGTTTTATGGGTGTTTTCATAACTGTGCCATTGAGGTCGTGTGGGAGACTGGCCTACTGTGTTGCGAAAATCGTTGTGTATTGTCGTTATACCAACCACTATTGTTACTCATCCTGGTTTAAGGAACAAGGCTAGGTTCGTGTATATTATGTAATGACCTAAGTATAATTGCCTGCCTTCAACCAAGGGCTCACTATATTGAGCTAAAGTCCACTTTAACGTTGCGGTCTATTTTTTTTTCTTTTTTGTGAACTCTATTTTATTTTTTGTTAATTATTGCCTATTACCAAGTCTAGTTTATTAAAACTAAGAGAACTTGCTACGGATCTTGGTTTAGCTGGGGATGATGCGGTAAAATTTATCACTCGTCAACAAAATATTGAGAGAGCAGAGCGAGCACAAGAGCGTGAGTATAAAAAGCTCGAAGCTGAACGAGAGTTAGAACTTAAAAAAATTAGAAGAGAGAAGTAAAGACCCGCAGCATGAAATAGACATGCTTGCAAAAAGGGCTGTAGCTCCCACTAATGTGTCTAGCACTTGTCCCAGACATTCGTCTGATGAAATAAAATTGCTTAGTTTTAAAGAGGGTGATGATTTTAGTGTTTTTCTTTCATATTTTGAGAGAATTTGCGAAGTAAATGGATGGAATTTAGAAACTGATGGTGTAATTAGACTGTTACCGTTATTGCAAGGTAAGCTAAGGGAGGTTTATATAACGCTTCCTTCTGAAGCCACTAGCACTTATTCGGATTTGAAGAAAGAGTTGTTGAATGCTTATTATATGAACTCTGAATTATTACAGAACTGAATTTCGGCATGCTCGTATTTCCCCCCGTCAGACTTTTCGACAGTTTGGCTTTACTTTACGCAGACTCTTGAATCATTGGTTGGAAACATCGAAGGTAAATAATAGTTATGAATCTTTATCGGATTTCATATTGTGTGACCAATTACAGTATAAGCTTCAGTAACTCCCGAGTTGTGCAGTACCCATAAAGATAGAAAGTGGCATACTTTTGATGAATTGATTAACGAGGCAGATACTTATGCGGCTGCTCATAACTTGTATACCAAATTGTTTAAAAGTAGTTCGAGGAAGTCTGTGGCCAATAACACTAATTCATTAAAGAATTCCGATCATTCAGTCGTACAGCCAAATATTACAAAAGTAAAAAGGAAAATAGTTTGTCATAGTTGCGGTTTAGAAGGTTATATAAGACCACAGTGTCCTCAGAATAAATCTTTGATAAGGAAAGAGAATCCTATGATTCATAATGTTATAACTAGTTCTGATCATACGAGTGATGACTCTGGAGTTGGTAATGTCGTTCCCCATAAAGTTAATTTTGTTTTTGACTCTATGTGGCTCTTTGAAATTTGAAAATTGCAAGGTAAATGGTGCTAATATCTCGACCATGGTATGTGATACTGGGTGTACTTGTATAATTGTGTCGGAACAGTTATTACCGCCCATACCTTTTGATGAACACCAAATTTGCGTCTGTTAGTGATTATTTGGGTAGAGCTGATAAATTCCCCGTGGTTAAGTGTCATATTGCTTGTGATTATTTTACGGGATGGACTGAAGTGGTAAAGGCACCTATTAAGTTTTGTGGTGTGCTTATAGGACAAGTGGAGGATAATGATACATCTACCTGCCAATCTGTTATGACCAGAGGTCAAGTAAAAGCCAGTAGTGCTCGTCCTGCTCCCCTTATTACAAATAAATCTAAGGTTCTTGGTGACTTAAACGTGAGTGTGTCGGATTTTAAGCAAGAGCAAATGAATTGCTCTGCTTTGCAGAGCATTCGTGAGAAGCTTGATAAAAATATTACTGAAATATCCAAGGGAAATGTTTTCCAGTACATTATTTCCAGGTTTCCTCTATAGGAAGTGTGTACAGATTAACAATAGCGTGATGTTAGGAGTAAAAGTTCTAGTGGTTCCACGAAAGTTCAGGGAATTAATTATGAAAGTGGCTCACGATTCATTGTTGGCTGGACATTTTAGTACCTGTAAAACTAAAGACAAAGTGTTTGCATTGTACTTTTGGCCAGGTGCTACAGCTGACATCCTGCGTTATTGTAGATCATGTGATATATGTCAAAGAACTACTTCCCAAGGTCGTGTCAAGAAGGCCCCACTTCAAACAGTACCTATAATAACCAAACCTTTTGCAAAGGTCGCAGTTGATATAGATGGGCCTTTGTCACCCCCTTCTGAGGACGGTCATAGGTTTATTTTGACATTAGTTGATTGTGCTATACGTTACCCTGAGGCTATCCCTCTAAAGAGAATAGATTCTATTTCTTGTGCTGAAGCCCTATTAAGTATCTTTACATGTATAGGTATCCCAAAAGAGGTTCTGTCAGATAGGGGACGTCAGTTTGTTTCTTCAGTGATGGAAGAAGTGCATAAGTTACTTAATATAAAGCCAATTTTTACATCACCATACCATCCACAGGCTAATGGGTATTGTGAGCGTTTTAATGGGGTATTGAAAAGTATAATTAAAAAGATTTGTTCAGATTATCCTCGATGTTGGCACAGGTACCTTCCGTGTGCCTTATTTGCTGTTAGAGAAATCCCTAACAATACTTTAAGATTTTCTCCTTTCGAACTGATTTATTGACGAAATGTGAGAGGTCCTTTATCCATATTGAAAGAGTTGTTTACTAATCAGGACCTTAATAAAGAAATTAGGAATTCTTATGAGTATGTGTTGGATCTGCGTGATAGGTTAGAGGAAATAGCCCAGATTGCACTCCAGAATCCCAAGGTTAATTTTATCAAGTATAAAACTTATTATGATCTGAAAACATCTGATAGAAAATTTGTTATCGGTGATGAGGTTCTGTTACTGTTACCTTCTGACACTAATAAGCTCTTATCTCAGTGGCAGGGTCCATATAAGGTAATTGGCAAGAAAGGTCAGGTTGATTACATTATAGAGGTAAGGAATAAACATAAAGTTTTCCATGTAAATATGTTAAAAAAAGTATAACCGTAAGGCCACTATTAACAATTTGCAAGTGTTTGATGAGGTTGCCCCTTTTGAACAGAATGTTTTAATGGGACCTCTGGATTTGGTACAGGTTGCTGTAGTTACTCAATGTACAGATTCTCCTTTGCCAGTGTTAGATACAGAGTCTAAGACTGAACCCGATGTGAATCCCTCTCTAACTACAGAACAAAAGGCAGAGTTATCCACTTTGTTAGACAGCTATAAGGATGTTCTTAGTGATATACCTGGTTGTGTTAAAAACTTTAGTCATTCCATACAGTTAACTACCACTGAGCCTGTCAAGAGAAAGCCTTTCGCTGTTCCTTATCACTTAAGAGAGGTATTTAACTGTGAAGTTGATAAATTGTTGGAGCTTGATATAATTGAAGTATCTATATCTAACTATTGTTCACCGGTTGTGGTTGTAAAAAAATCTGATGCCAGTTATCGGATGTGTATAGATTTTAGGCAGTTAAATGCTGCAACAGTATTTGATTGTGAACCTATTCCTACTACAGATGAGAACTTAAGACAAATTTTCAAACTGCAAATATTTGTCGGAAATTGATCTGGCTAGAGCTTATTACCAGGTTCCAATGGAAGAATCCTGCCGGAAATATACTGCAATCAGTACTCATAGGGGATTATTTCAATTCAAAAGAATGCCATTTGGATTAAGTACTGCCTGTAGTACATATAACCGTCTGATGCGCCAAGTGTGGAAAAATTTAGACCACGTTAGTTTTTATTTTGATAACATTTTTGTTCACTCTAGCTCATGGCCTGAACACTTGGTGGCCCTCGAGAAAGTGTTTGCCAGACTTCGCAGTTGGAATTTAACTTGTGGTCCCTCTAAGTGTCGTTTTGGTTACGAGGTAATTCACTATTTGGGATACCAGATTGGTAGGAATTCTCTGCAACCATTACCAGATAAAGTACAAGCAATTGTGGATATGCCTTTTCCAAGTAAGAAACGGCAATTGCGATCATTTTTAGGGTCTGTTTCTTTCTATAGAAGATTTATTCCACAATTTGGAAGTATCTCTGCTCCTCTGTCTGATTATTTAAAAAAAAATCAACCTGATGTAATCAGCTGGAATTCTAAGGCGAGAGAAGCATTTGAGTTGTTGAAAGCAAAGTTAACACATGCTCCTATTTTGCAATTACCAGACCTTAGTAAGCCATTAGGTCTGAGAACAGATGCAAGTGATCATGGAATAGGTGGTGCACTGTTGCAATACGATTCCGAGGGTATACCATTTCCTATTGCTTACGCTAGTCGTAAGTTGCAAACCCCAGAATTTAAGTATTCAGTCATTGAAAAAGAAACCTTAGCAATTGTTTGGTCTATGAGAAAGTTCCAACAGTACCTATATGGAAGATCATTCTTTTTAGAGACTGACCATCGTCCTTTGACTTATTTGAGAAATATCAAAGCTCATGATGCGAGACTGATGCGCTGGAGTCTCCTTCTTCAGGAGTACCAGTTTCAAATATCTCATATTAAAGGAGCTGCCAATGTTCTAGCTAATACATTGTCCCGCAATCCCACGTAGGTTAAAAATTTCCCTGAAAATTATCTTAGGGTGGAAGAATGTAAAAATTTACTTTTATTTTAATCTTTAAAATTAAACTTTGTTAAAATATAGAATAAAACTTGTCGGGTAAATTTAATACTTGTTAAAACTAGTGGGTTGTTCCCATGATAGTTTGGTTCCGATGTTCATTTTTGTCTTGTCTCGCCTTGCGCTGTCTTTCTGTTCACAGTTTTAGTTCACAGCCGAGACTCGCGCAGGGTGGAGGTAAGGGTGGTCTTTGTAATAGCTTATTTTCATTACTGTTTAGAAAAAGTGTATTGAGCCATGTATAATATTGAGTGTTAACAATTTGTTATAGCCAGTCATTAACACTTTGTGTTAAATGTGTATAAATTTTGTTTGGTTCTATATATGGCTGTTATTTTTGTTTTTAGCTTCTGGAGTAGAGGTCCTCTCCAGCCTTTACCCACGAAGAATTTACTGCCAAAATTTAATGTCGAATAACTCATGAAGTTCTACTTTCAAGTTTACTTTCAAGCTGTCGTTCTTAAGTTATTTTACTTACTATTAGATATTTTTTCAAGACATTTATAATAGTCTTAATGACCTATAATGTAATGTATAAATAAATTGTTTATGGCATTTTATACAGTTTATGATTGCACCTCAACTTAGGACCATCCCATACGTCATGAACAGCATGACTTATTTTATATTTGTTTGAATGATACTACATCACCTAATTTTATTTGCTTGTCATCCATTCTCCAACACTAACAAGGATTCGGTTTAGAGTTCCAGTAGTATCATCTATATCATTTATGGAGAAGTAAAATTGTGTGTCACCCGCAAATAGTTTGAACTTCACACCATGCCTATGTAGTATTTTCGATAGACTGATAGTATACTGTAGACGCAGAATAAGATTGGGCCAAGTACACTCCGCAGGGGTAACCCTCTGTTCAAAGGTTCATATTATGAATAAGAGTTTCCAATTTGCACACAGTAATTTCTACCAACCAATTAGTCTTTTAGGTTCCTTCTTAGTAGGTAGTTGTATTGACACATAGCAGTTTTGTATTCTACCCATGAATTTTCAGTTTTTAAACCGACTCCACTTTCTTTCTTTAGGTCTTTTTTCTCTCATTTTCACTAAAGTCTCTCCATCAAACCAAGGAGATTGGTTTTTAACTGTTATAGTCTTTTCCATCAGATGCTATTGAACTTTTGAAAAATACTCAAAGACTTTTTGCCCATCATGGGATACGGTTACATAAGTTTTGTTCAAACTCGACAGATATTTTGCAATTGATACTTATAGGAGATGGTTGTCAGTTGTTTCAAAGCCTTCATTTTAACAAGTCTGACATTTTATTAGAGCGTATTTTGGGTGTTTTGGTGGATTGTTTTTATTCAAGGTGCTTTTGAAAGAAAAGCCTTTACTCGGGAGAGGTATCCTGTTAACCATCAGTTCGATGTTTGATCCGCTAGGGTTTGTGTTCCACTTCATTCTTCAGGGTAAACAAATTTTGCAAGGGTTGTGTCAGTTGAATCTAAATGGTTGGAGTGGAAGACAGAAATTTTGCATTTACATGATGTCAAGACAGATAGGTGTATTAAGCCTCGGGACTTTTTGGAAGCCGATTCGGTGGAGTTTCATCACTTTTGTGATGCTTCAACACTTGGGTATGGTCAGTGTTCTTATGTGCATTTGTTTGCTGTTCTTGGAAGGGTACATGTATCGTTGTTTTTTTGTAAATCTAGAGATGCTCTTTTGAAACAGATTTCTGTCCCAAGGCTAGAGTTGAAAGCTGCGGTATTATCACTTAGGATTAGTAGCTTTCTCATAAATAGTTCAACTATCCAGGTGTCAGAAATTTCTATTATACTGATAGTTGGGTAATTTTTGATTACATTGGTAATGAGTCTAAACGGTTTCACATGTTTGTAGCTAATCGTGGCTAACACATGAAGAACTTATCAACCCATGAGTGGGTGTTTGTTAGCAGTGATGAAAACCATGTGGATATTGCATTGCGTGGTGCTTCTGTTTGGAGACTTTTAAAAGATGTAAGTTAGTTCAGTGGTCCCTCTTTTCTGTGGGAGCTAGACTTTGTTCCCAAATCGTGGAATAGTAAAAAATGTGTGTTGTCTCCAGATGATTTTTAAGTTAAGAAGAATGTTTCATCTTTGAGCACATCTGTTCAAACTAAGAATTTTGTTTTGCAGGGTGAATTCATGAGTTTTTCATCATGGTTTCGCTTGAGGAAATCTGTTGCGTTGTGTCTCAAATTTGCACGATCTTTGCGAAATAAAGTTTCACGTGGTATAATTTCTCTATAAGAAAGTTTTACTGCTGAGGATCTACAGGAGGCAGAAATTAAAATTATAGTGGCTTAAGTATCAGCCAAACCTACTTGGTGTGATAAAGCATTACAAGAATACAAAATTCCCCACTTTAATCATAATGGCAGTCAAACTGGATAGAATACTGAGAGTCCTATCTTTACAAACCATTCCACCACTGGAATCTGAAGGTCATTTTTTTAAAGAGAGTCCAATTATTAATTCAATATTGATATCTCTCTTCTTCGAACAAGACCAACATAGATGTCATGATTGATTTTGAAAAAAACTCTTTCAATGGTATTTCTTCCTATAAATCTTAACAATGAAAAAAAATAGGTTGGACAACAGGGTGAAGGGTCAAGTAGTAATAAGAAACAAAAAGAATTTCAGAAAAATCTAGAGTCTAACTGGGAGAAATGTTTTTCTCAGTTTGAGAGCCCTCTTGCCCATCACAAGTTCTTTAATAAGGAAAATATATTTTGTGTTGATGAGCTAGAAAATAGGAGAAAGCTGATAATCTATTGACAAGGCTAAAGAATGAAGGTGAAATATAAAAAGATTATAGAAAGATATTTGAATTGAAGGGTCGGTCAGAGGGCTTCAAAAAGGTAAATAACATTCCCTCTCAGAAGGCTTCAGAAAGAAAAATAACATTCTATGCAGAAGCATGGCGACTTCATCTTGCTTACTTTCATTCATAGGGATATTTACTTTTCACACTTAAAGTAACAAATAACAGAGGAATATTTATTAACAAAATGTTTAAACATCTATCTTATGTATTGCAAAAGAGAAGCAGTTGATGGGCCCAAAGAGCACTTGGAGGAATGAATTTTGGTGGTGTCTGTCTTGATAAGAGTTTTTTGTCTTAGCCTAGATAAAAAGCTGGATCAACAACAATCATACAATGATATGCAATATGTGGGATCTCGTTGAGGGCAACTCATTATATGTACATGAAGAGTAAGCATTGATTTGCCCTCTTGGTGCTGATACTTTCCTTCAATGATTTGATCACCTGAGCAAAGATGGTGCAGGAAGATCGTCTGTGGCAGGTTGTAGAAGAAACTACAGACTGGAGCTACATATCACCATTGATAAACTGATTGTCACTACATACTAAACAAACCGGCCAAGTAAGTTTACATATTTATTTAATTTTTTTTTCTAATAATTGTTTCTTTGTATTTGTTTCGATCAGCTATATCAAAACATAGATTATGTAAAATTTAATTACATGTTTTATTCCCTTATTAATTTATTTATAATAGGAAATATCAAAACAGTAAAAGCAAAAGAACATCATAGCCAGAAAACATATAACAATTACTATACTTAAAAGATTAATGGAAATATTTACAATATTTTTCATGACTAATAAAGTATTTACAGTTCACCTATTAATAATTTTATACAAATTCGTAAAGTAATAGAGGCCTGATATAAACAAGTGTTATGTTAAAGTAGGTTATTTAATTGTTTATAAATAAATTCGGTCTTCGGCAGGAGTAAATGTTAACTGCCCTTTTCATAAGAGTTCAGTGATAACCTTCGCTCCTCCTCCTTCGTTAATTAGTGAATTGCCATTAACTCTTTTGTTTATTTTTTTTTCGAGTGTTTGGTGTTTAGTGAGAGCCGTGGACAAGACTACTGCTGCCTGGAATGAACAGTTTGGACCGTGCCTTGAACACAGACGTGTATCCTAATTCAGCAGCCATTGGTAGACGCCTCTTTTATTCCCTCATAAGGAATTGTACCTTTGGAGGATTATTTCACTGGTGTCTTTGAGCCACCCGCGGTAAATTGTACACTTCTTTGGATCACGGCCCACGTATGCAGGGGTTTTGTCACCTGCGATAGCCACCTCGCTTGTTACGTCCTGCAAGTGTATGTGTCACTTGCGACCTTCGCTTGGCGTTATTTTCCCCGCCTGAGGATCCTGCGGGAAGACAGTGTCGTCGTTCCGTCCCGGCACGGTTGGAGGTACTATTGCCGTGATCAAAGAGCGTCATCACATCTGTTACGCTGCTCGTCTGTGGACCAAGGGTCCGTGAGGAGGAACGTAGGGAGTCATTACCCAGGTAAAGTTACGATCTTTTCATTATCGTTATGAATATGCCCAGCCCGTTTTCCTGGTGTTAATGTACTCCCTCTGATGCTGATGAACGTTCGTCCCCTATCTGTCTAATCCATGTATGGATAAGTACGGTTATGAGTTATTTCACGGATAGTTGATACAGTGTTGAGATATTTACATGTATCTATACATTATGACCCTTGGTATAATTCTTTTTGTATCTAAGTATTTATGCATTTAGTATGTGGCATGTGTATTTGTATGCTGCCTTGTGTTATGTTTTATTATTTGGTATTTGGTTTAGCTTTAAACGTTTGTGTGTAGGTAGGTAATTTTAAGGTTTTCTGCCTTTTCATTTCTCCTGTCTTCCTTATGCCTATCTGTTTAGTAATAGGGTAGTGGTTTGTGGATATTTGTGGGCCTGGCTTAATATATGAGCCATACTTTTTATCTGTTTAGATTTTCTATGTTAGGATTAAGATTATTAGATATAGGTCAGCCTTGTGTATTTAGAGGACTCTGTATATTAGTCCTCCAGGTCATTTTTGTTTACTCTTTGTTGTTTGTCTTAGGAGCTTTTTGTTACTCCTGCTGCAAGGTTGAATTTATTTAAGTGTACTGTAATAAATATTGTTAGATTTTTCCAGTGTTTTTGTTCTGTCTTCCCTCAGTTCACCGAGTTACATAAATAATGTACTGCCTACGACTCCTTTAAAAAATCAAAGTTTAAAGAACCAGAACTACGGCTACACAGGTTGTAACAAGTGGCGACGGTGACAGGATCGTACGCAGGTGTACTCGGTGTTTGGGGGAGCAGTTCAGCTCTGGAGGGATTTGACAGTATTTATTGTTGATATTTGATTTTTGGTTTAGTTGTTTTCCTTTCCCATAGGATATTATTTTCATTAAAATGGAGGACTTTACTTTTGACCCGTCAGAATTCTTGGGTTCGGCTGACTGTTTAAAATATTTAGGAGTTTTGACAAGGGCTTATTTGGTACAGTGTGCCCGGTGGTTGGAGATCCCTCATAAGTCCTCTGACACTCGGGCCAATTTGTTAAAACTGGTTAAGGAAAAAGTGTCCCAAGGTTTGGCTGAGGGTAATGAGGTAGCTAGAGTCCTAGCCAGTGATTTTGAGAGTGGCACTGATTTTGGGTCGGACCAAGAGGGATCCATAGTCGATGATGTGAGCATAAATCCTGGTTTGTCCCTGTTCGCTGATCCCCCTGCAGTAAAGGTTATGTATGAGGGCCCGGCCAATTTTCCTACTCCGGCCAGGGCTGTTAAAAATGTTAATATTTCAACTAACCCCTTTTTAGCTGAGGAGGCTGTCCCCAACCATGTATCACCTTCCGCTCATGTATTGGGGCAGGACGAGTTCCATGTAATTTGTAAGAGAATTGAGTTATTGAAGCTGCAGTTTGAGGAGAACGAGAGGGCCCGGAAACATGAGATTGAGTTGCTCAAGCTTAGGCTTGAGTTGGCCAAGGTGCAAGGGTCCCCTAATCATTTTAGTTCTCCCTATAGCTCATCATCAGACAAATTTAATATTTTGGATACACTAAAGTTAATTCCAGTTTTTGATGAGGGGAGCGTACCAGAATTTTTTAAAGCTTTTGAGAGGGTTGCTACCCGGTTGTCTTGGCCCACAGAAATGTGGACGGTACTCATACAGTGTAGATTGACGGGCAAGGTACTCCGGGTATATAATGCATTGGAAGAGGGCCTTGCCAGAGATTATGACAAAGTAAAGGCTTTGGTTCTCAGGGCCTATGATTTGGTCCCTGAAGCCTATCGCCAGAGATTCCGAACCACTGGCAAGCCCAATTCTATGTCTTATGTTGAGTACGCTCGTCTCAAGAAGGAGCAGTTTGACAACTGGCTGAAAAGTCGTCAAGTTGCTTCCTTCTCTTCCTTGAGGGAACTGATGGTACTGGAGGAGTTTAAGAAGGTGTGTAGTAAAGAATTGAGGGTTCACCTGGAGGACACTAAAATTTTAACTTTATCCAAGGCGGCTCAGGTAGCTGATGAGTTTGTCCTGACCCATCGGGCTGGGTCAGGTAACTTCTCGTCCTCATACCCTAATAATAATAGTAATTTGTCAAAGTCAAATAACCCCTTTAAAACCCAATCTAGTACCCCAAATAGTAGCATGAACAATCATGTTGGTAGTGGCCTCAGAAAGGACTCGAGTGGTGGGCACACTCTGGTTTTTTCTAACCGTGGCAATTCGGGTAAAACTAATCAAGTTAGAGGTAATTGCTTTTGGTGTAATAAGCCAGGGCATCGACAAGCTGAATGTAGAGCCAGGAG
This sequence comes from Palaemon carinicauda, assembly GCF_036898095.1. NCBI lineage: Eukaryota > Metazoa > Arthropoda > Malacostraca > Decapoda > Palaemonidae > Palaemon > Palaemon carinicauda. The sequence goes on along the minus strand of NC_090727.1, from coordinate 120,396,199 downwards.
ACATTACCTCCAAAAGAATCAAAATAAGAGTCAAAATAATGTTAATCAGCCTACGCCAATCTCGCTAATTTCAAATAGTTCTATTTCAGAGAGTAAAAATGGTAAAATTGTTGATCCCCAGGTTAGTAGTGAACCAGATGTAGGTAAAGTAAAACCTGTATTGTGTGAGTCCACTGGTAATTTATGACCATTTAACAAATATGTCTACCCAGGAAAATTGAAATCTGAGACCTCTACACTTTATGTTAAGTTCTTGAGGGACACAGGATCCGCTAGATCTTTGGTGTTGGCAGGGTCCTTGTCTAACTTAGTTCCTTATACTGGAGAATATGTGGTCCTGGGAGGATTTCCCGATACGGTGGTATCTGCTCCTTTAGTAAGGGTGGAACTGTCCTTCCCAGGGTATCACAAGGTTACCGAGCTGGCAGTAGCTGAGAGCCTGCCGATACCAGGAATAGACGGAATCCTTGGGAATGATATGTTGAGTGCAGAGGGGCAGGAATTATTTCCTATTGTTTCGGTCACGGCTTGCCCTGTGGCAATAACTACTCGAGCCTCTGCTAAGCGTGCAGCGGAAGCTGATAATGATGATGACCTAAATTTAAGTAATTTAGAAGTAGAGGTAGAGAAGCCCGGGCTAGTAGAAGGTAGTAGTAGTACCAGTAGTTCTAGTTTTGGAATATTTAAATTATTGAAATCCGATTGTGACCGTCACTCTTTCATACAGGCCCAAAAAGATGAATTTTCATTCGAGTTAGGTAATACGGACGATTTGACCAGGCCCAGGTTTGTGGTTTTGAAAGGATTGTTGTATAGGGTCAGTCGTCCCCCAACTCATCAACTAAATGTGACTTCTTGTTTAAGACAAATTGTCGTACCTACCAAATTTAGGGAGGCTGTGTTAAGCCTTGCACATGAGGACTCCTTTTCTGGCCACTTAGGCGTAAGTAAAACTTTTTGTAGGTTGAGTAAATGTTTTTGGTGGCCAGGAATGAAGTCTTCGGTGAAGAAATTTGTAAGAACTTGTGAAGTGTGTCAGGTGATGGGTAAACCCAATCAACCTATTCCCAAGGCTCCTCTTAATCCAATTCCTTCAATTGGAGAACCCTTTGCAGAATTGGTAATTGATGTGGTAGGACCTCTGCCTAGGACGAAGTTAGGGTTTACGCATCTCCTGACCATAATGGATAGAGCATTACGTTTTCCTGAGGCATTTCCAATGAGGAAAGTAACCTCAAAAGCTGTCTTTGACAAATTAGTGGAGTTTTTCTCCAGGTATGGACTGCCTTGTAAAATTCAGTCAGATTGCGGCTCGAATTTTACAAGCAGGGTATTTAAAAGTAAGTGTGCTGAACTGGCCATTCAGCACATGACCAGTGTACCCTACCATCCTGAGAGTCAGGGTGTGGTGGAAAGATTTCACCAGACCCTTAAGTGTATATTAAAAAAATATTGTTATGAGCAAGGAGAGGATTGGGATAAAGGGCTTCCCTTTGCTCTCTTTGCCATAAGGAATTTTCCTAATTCTTCTACTGGCGTTGCTCCCTTTGAATTAATATTTGGGCACAAGGTTCGAGGACCTTTGGATATCTTCCATGAATTGCTCGAAGCAAATCAGAGAGGAGAGCGTACGGTGGGAGAAGTTGTTAGTGAACATAAGTCCAAGTTAACCGTAGCTTGGAAGTATGCCAAAGATAATTTGTCTGCTTCCCAAGCTACGATGAAAACCAAATTTGATCAGAAGAGTAAGATACGTTCATTTGAGTCAGGGGACTTAGTATTAGTTTTAAGCACAGACCCAGACAACTTCCTTGAACCCAGGTACAAGGGCCCCTGGAAGGTGTTGAGAAAGTTGTCCGAGGTCAATTATGAAGTTGAAGCCCCTGGAACTCGACGTAAATGTAAAATTTTCCACATAAACAGGTTGAAATCCTACTCTTCTGATAGACGGGATCCTTTGGCCATTGTTTTTGAGCCAGTTATGAGTGTGGTTGCACCTGTTGAGGAAAACTTGGAAGATGTTTTGGACCAGGTGCCTTCCGATGCTCTAGGTAATAACTTGCAAAGTTTAGATGTATTAAAAGAGGGGTTAGAGCATCTGGAGGCACCTCAGAAACAAGATATACTAAGCCTAATTATGGAATTTTCTGACTTGTTTCAGGACTCTCCAGGAAGGACGAGGTTGCTCCAGCATGATGTTGATGTTGGGGACGCTTCTCCGGTTAAGCAAAGCCCGTATCGCCTCAGTCCAGAGAAGCGTGCCATTGTTGAAGACGAAATTAAATACATGCTGGAGCACCATCTCATACAACCATCAGTAAGTCCATGGAGTTCCCCTATAGTCTTGGTCAAGAAGCCTGATGGTAAATATCGTATGTGTGTTGACTATAGGAGGGTAAACTCGGTTACTAAAAATGATTCTTTTCCTCTTCCCCGTATTGAGGATTGTCTGGACCTGATAGGTCCTGCTAGGTTTATTACAAAATTGGATCTGTTAAAAGGATATTGGCAGGTCCCCCTATCTGGCCGTGCCCGTGAAATTTCAGCATTTGTGACGCCCTCAGGGCTTTACGAGTGCAAAGTAATGCCCTTTGGGATGAAGAACGCTGCCTGTACTTTCCAGCGTCTGATGAACAGGGTGATTTGTGGCCTGGAAGGTACAGAAATCTATGTAGATGACTTGGTGGTACACAGCAACGACTGGCGGACCCACCTGGTAAGATTAAGAAAAGTTTTTGAGGCACTTCAGGCCGCCGGTCTTGTTGTGAATCTGGGTAAATGTAACTTTGGGAAAGCTAAAGTTAGTTATTTGGGACACGAGATTGGCTTGGGTAAAGTTGCTCCTAAGCAAGCTAATCTCGAGGCCATAGTTGCTTTGAAGAGACCGTGTAATGTCAGAGAAGTTCATAAAGTGCTGGGTATGTTGGGATATTACCGTAGGTTTGTCCGAAACTTCTCTGACCTTGCACAGCCTCTAACTAATTTATTGAAAAAAGGGCAGAAATTTATTTGGTCTTCTCGATGCGAAGAAGCATTTTTAAAACTTAAGATGTTACTCGTGTCTAATCCAATATTGGTTTCTCCCAATTTTCAGAAGCCATTCATCATAGCCGTGGATGCCAGTGACATAGGAATTGGGGGAGTCCTCTTTCAAAGGAGTGATGATGGTGAAGTACGCCCCGTATCTTACTACAGCCGTAAGTTACTAGAGGCGGAAAGAAAGTACTCCACCATTGAGAAAGAGGCTCTGGCATTGGTGCGGACATTGGTACATTTTAAACCATATGTTACTAACTTTTCATTCCCTATAGAAATTTGGACCGACCATAATCTTACTGACGCTTAAGATACGGAACCAAAATGAACCAAAATATCTAAAAGAATGCCTGAATAAACTAGAACTAGAAACAAATGTTAACACAAGACACATGAGTGACAAACATAGGCTATCTGAACCAAGAACAAATAGTAAATTTGGTGAAAGGGCTTTTAGCTACTGTGCGCCTAGACACTATAATAAACTGCCAACTGAAATGAAGGACCTAAAGGGAGCAATTGAATTTAAGAAGAAACTAAAGACATTACTTTTCACAAGATCATATGATTTGGAAGATGCTACAATCAAAGAATTGTATAAGTTATAATGAAAATGTTTCGTTAGATGATTAATATGGACCCGCCCGAGAAGTAGTTCACTCGACTTCAGTGGAGGGTTGGATTTAAACCCAAAACAAGTAAACAAGTAAGTATTCATTGAACGTATGAAGGGATCAAACCAGAGGATTCTGCGTTGGGCCCTTCAGCTACAAGAGTTCAATTTAATTATAAAACACATTAAAGGGGTGAATAATTGCATCCCGGATGCTCTCTCACGTGTCTAAATTTTGATCTCTCCCTCTGTTTTTTTGGGACCCTCTCGGTACGCCTGGTTACATGTGTTGAGGTTACATCCATGTTTCGAGGTATGTATATATTGAGCTCAGGTAAAAGGTTTGTACTCTTGTAAATTGTTCCAGGACCTAGGTTGGTGTGGATAATTCTATATTATATTTTTTTTTCTCTGTGTGCCTACTAAAATTTATTGTTGACAGGTATAGGATTGAATTTCTGTCCAAATGTTTGGTGATGTATTCAAAACTTGCTATGTTCTTGTCCTTTTGCTTAGGTTTAAGATGTTTTTACCTTGTGATTGTTTTATTACTGTAGATACTACGTTCAAGACTTTTTTTTTTTTTTTTTTTGGTTTAAGATATTTTATCTTATCAGTGGTTTGTAGTAGCTTTTCTTTATTTTTGTGGCCCTGCATTTTCTGATGTTTTGTCCAGCCTTGTGGCTTATCATTAAAAGAATAATTTTGCATTTAGTGAATGAAAATTATTTTTCTTGGGGGAGGAAGGTGTTATGTTAAAGTAGGTTATTTAATTGTTTATAAATAAATTCGGTCTTCGGCAGGAGTAAATGTTAACTGCCCTTTTCATAAGAGTTCAGTGATAACCTTCGCTCCTCCTCCTTCGTTAATTAGTGAATTGCCATTAACTTTTTTGTTTATTTTTTTTTCGAGTGTTTGGTGTTTAGTGAGAGCCGTGGACAAGACTACTGCTGCCTGGAATGAACAGTTTGGACCGTGCCTTGAACACAGACGTGTATCCTAATTCAGCAGCCATTGGTAGACGCCTCTTTTATTCCCTCATAAGGAATTGTACCTTTGGAGGATTATTTCGCTGGTGTCTTTGAGCCACCCGCAGTAAATTGTACACTTCTTTGGATCACGGCCCACGTATGCAGGGGTTTTGTCACCTGCGATAGCCACCTCGCTTGTTACGTCCTGCAAGTGTATGTGTCACTTGCGACATTCGCTTGGCGTTATTTTCCCCGCCTGAGGATCCTGCGGGAAGACGGTGCCGTCGTTCCGTCCCGGCACTGTTGGAGGTATTATTGCCGTGATCAAAGATCGTCATCACATCTGTTACGCTGCTCGTCTGTGGACCAAGGGTCCGTGAGGAGGAACGTAGGGAGTCATTACCCAGGTAAAGTTACGATCTTTTCATTATCGTTATGGATATGCCCAGCCCGTTTTCCTGGTGTTAATGTACTTCCTCTGATGCTGATGAACGTTCGTCCCCTATCTGTCTAATCCATGTATGGATAAGTATGGTTATGAGTTATTTCACGGATAGTTGATACAGTGTTGAGATATTTACATGTATCTATACATTATGACCCTTGGTATAATTCTTTTTGTATCTAAGTATTTATGCATTTAGTATGTGACATGTGTATTTGTATGCTGCCTTGTGTTATGTTTTATTATTTGGTATTTGGTTTAGCTTTAAACTTTTGTGTGTAGGTAGGTAATTTTAAGGTTTTCTGCCTTTTCATTTCTCCTGTCTTCCTTATGCCTATCTGTTTAGTAATAGGGTAGTGGTTTGTGGATATTTGTGGGCCCGGCTTAATATATGAGCCATACTTTTGATCTGGTTAGATTTTCTATGTTAGGATTAAGATTATTAGATATAGGTCAGCCTTGTGTATTTAGAGGACTCTGTATATTAGTCCTCCGGATCATTTTTGTTTACTCATTGTTGTTTGTCTTAGGAGCTTTTTGTTACTCCTGGTGCAAGGTTGAATTTATTTAAGTGTACTGTAATAAATATTGTTAGATTTTTCCAGTGTTTTTGTTCTGTCTTCCCTCAGTTCACCGAGTTACATAAATAATGTACTGCCTACGACTCCTTTAAAAAATCAAAGTTTAAAGAACCAGAACTACGGCCTACACGGGTCGTAACAACAAGTCTCTATGATGTGAGACTCACATGACGGCGAAGCTCCTTTGCCAAATTGTAAAATTTTCCAGGATGTAGTTTCAAATGTAAAAGAAGATAATCAGGAACACAGCTTCTGATAATATTCGATTTTCCAAGATTTCCTGTTTTCTCCTAAAATCAGCTGCATTGCAAATATGGAAGTAAAAACATACAGCGTCACAACAGAAGTCAAAATTGTCTCCAAAAGAGCAGATCTGT
>NC_090727.1:120360176-120385176 GCF_036898095.1 Palaemon carinicauda | reverse complement strand
ACATATGTGATAGGAACCACGTAATCACCTACTACCACTGTCAGAGGTATGGACATTTTGAAAAAGATTGCAAGTCTAAGAATGAAGATAAAGTATGCGGGAAATGTTCAGGGAAACACTCCACCAGGGAGTGTAATTCGGAAGTCTCAAAGTGTATAAACAGCAAAAAGTTAAACAGACCAAGTGACCATACAGTAAATTCTAGAGACTGCAATACTTTTGAAAAGACTAGCGGAAAATACTGATCATGGTTACTAGGGATGTCATAAACTATGGCTATGTAAATATACAATCTGTAGGTAATAAGATTGTTCAAATTCGAGAATTGATAAACGAGAAATATTTAGATATACTAGCATTATCTGAAACATGGTTAAAAAACTTGGACAAGGCAAAGATCACTGAAATGACGCCCTCACACATGCCTTCTTTCACATACCGAGAGAAGGTAGGTCTGGTGGGGGTGTCGGACTCTCTATTCATAAAAGTTACTCAAATCTCAAAATGTTGAAAAGAATTAGCGTAACAAGCTTTGAATATATAGAAATAAAATTTAGGCCAAAAAAATAGAAGAATATCGTTTGTAACAATCTACAAACCTCCGAGAACAAACACCGGTATTTTTTTTTGAAGAATTTGGTAATCTCATCGAGATGATTATCATGGAAAAAAACGAATTAGTTTTCTGTGGAGACTTCAATTTTTGGATGGATGACGCATCAAATCCTGACGCTTTGGCATTTAGTGAGTTATTAGAATCATATCAGAAGTCGAAGAGAAATGTACTATCTCCACAGTACACAAACTTATTACGTTTAGTCTACCTCTACAGAAATATGCATTAGTAAAGAAAATAAACTTCAGACATAAATCAAATTTTTATCGAACCATATTTATTGAAGAAGTTACAAAGAAAATAAATGATGCTATCAACATTCCCTGTGATCATGATGACCAACGTCTGTTAGGAGCTAAGTGTGCTAACTGTCTTATGACCACTTATAATAAGGTGAGTAAAAGTGAATATGATACCATGTTCCCACCGATGGAACAGACAATAACCTATAAGACCAATCTCGTTAGTTTGATGGAGAGACTTTTTAAAAAAGAGAGGGAAAAAAGACATAAAGAAAGAAAGAGGAATAAGTTAAAAACTGAAAGTACTTGGGTAGAATACAAAATTTCTGCGTTTCAATATAACTACCTACTAAGAAGGAAAAAAAGTGAATACTACAAGAGAAAGATCCTCGAAGCAGCAACAGACATAAATAGGTTATATCGTCTCCTGAATGGTATAATGGGAAATGTAAAAGAAAAGAAGCTACCTGATGGATACACTGACCAGGAACTAGCAAATAATTTTCTAGTATTCTTTAAAAACAAAGTTGAAAATATAACCAGGTCATTTGTAAATACTTAACATCAGATTAATGATATATCAGGCACACAGACAAAATTAATACGATTTAACAACATAACACAAGATGACATCACCAGAATTATCACGAGAGCAAAGAAAACAAACTGCGCGATCGATCCTATGCTAATATCTGAAGTAGTTGGAGAGAGAAACTTTTCTAGTCTAGCCGAAATAATAATGAGAATAGCAAATAGCAAGCATTGATGAATGTAAGTTTCCTAAATCTGAGAAAATGGCTTAGTCACATCAGTTCTGAAAAATGCACTGGACTACCAGGAATTAAGCTCATATAGACCTATTTCAAATCTATCCTTTGTCTCAAAAGTTCTTGAATATCTAATTCTTGAACAACTAGTCAGCCACTTAGAAGTAATGGAAGCTTTGCCTGACAACCAATCTGATTACAGAAATCTATTTTCTATGGAGACAGCCATCTGCTCTGTTGTAAATGATATGCTAGAAATGATGGATGAAAAAAAAAGGTGATATCTTAATACTGCTCGATTTCAGTGCTGCTTATGGTACAGTGGTGCATGAACTGCTACTAAATGATCTATGGTCCATCGGCATAGAAGATCAAGCTTTCGAATACCTAAAAGACTACTTAGTTGGTAGAAATTATTGTGTACAAATTGGAAACTCTTATTCATCATATGACCCCTTCTTTGGTCTATCGAAAATGCTACAAAGGTATGGCCTGAAGTTTAAACTATTTGCATGTGACACAATTTTACTTCTCCATAAATGACATACATGACACTACTGAAACTCTAACCCGAATCCTTGATAGTGTTAGAAAATGGATGACATTTAAACAACTTGAAATTAAATCAGAACAAAACTGAATTCATGGTGGTGGGCAAGAGAAACCGCATGAGAAACTTAGGCGATATTCAAATGAACATAAATAATGACTCTGTGCCGATATCTAGTAAAGTTCGAGATCTAGGTGTATTTCTTCACTGTAACCTGTCTATAAATGCCCAAATAAATAGTGTAATAAAAACTGCTGGTTATCATCTAAGAAATATTGCATTTATAAAAAAGTACCTGAACGAAAATTCTGTAAAGAAACTTGTGATAAACAGTGTTATTGCCAGGATTGACTACTGCAACTCTATCTACTAAAATTTACCAAAAGTGCAACTTATGAAATTACAAAACATAATAAACAGAGGAGCAAGACGATAAAAGGTGTCCCACCTAGAGAAAGGATCACTCCTATACTAATCGATTTACACTGGCTGCCGATTAAAGCGAGAATTGAATTTAAAATATGTACAATAACCCACCAAGTTATCAGAATCGGGCGTCCAAAATACTTAAGAGAATTGCTACATATGGCACAGCCAACAAATCGTGTCGACATGAGAATAGTTACATATGGCTTCAAACTCTTGAAACCTAGATTTATGTCTACTTTAGGCTCCAGAGCCTTTAAATATGCGGCCCCGAGACTATATAATAAGCTCCCACGAAACATTCGAATGATTGAAGACATTAAGGCTTTCAAGAGGAAACTAAAGACTTTCTTATTTCATTAGTCTTTTGACAGTGACGATTTAACAGTAAATGAACAATACGCGATATGAAACATTAAATACTCTGAACGAACAGGGTAAAACGACAGTGGAGGTCCCGTAGAGAGTGGGGTTCCCCTGCTGTATGGGACCGGAAAAGCAGCCATCAAAGTAAAGTAAAGTAAGAATGGCCCCAGTCCCGGTCATAACGGGTTGCTACGAAACTCCTGGTTTATGAATACTAAAGAAAAATTGAAAATAGGTAATTGGAATGTTAGAGCCATGAATCAGATTGGGAAGTTACAGCAAATGGAGAGTGAATTTATGACATATAGTTTGGATATCTTGGCCATAAGTGTAACACGTTGTAAGGGGATTGGTAAGGAAACTTTAGACCAAGACAATACATATATTCACTCAGGAAGATCAGATGGAGTTGGAAGAGGAGTAGGAATGATGATGACACCAAGAGCAGATTGTTACTAGCAAAGTTCAAATCAAAGCAGCGCAACATGAGTAATATAGTTTGCTATGCCCAAAAAAGGATCCACCTGAAGAAAGGAAAGATGAATACTATGAAGAACTGCAGAGTGTAATATATGAGATCCCAGAGAGAGATACGAAAATATTGATTGGCGACTTCAATGCTAAAGTTGGAAAGAATATTCAAGGGATATAAATGTGATGGGTCTTGGCGAAGTTTCAAATCAAAATGGAGCACACTTCATAAGTTTCTGTTCAGCAAACAATCTTTTCATTGGAGGTACTCTTTTTTTAACTCAAGAACACCCACAAGTATAAGTAGACTTCACCGTGGGGCAATCACAAAAATCAAATATATCCCATTGCCATTTATAAAGAGAGGAGGACTACAAAATGTGTAAGAAGCTATAGAGATGCCGATATTGGTAGTGATCACCAGCTCCTCATTGCCACACTGAAATTAAAACAGAAATCTCCAAACAGAAAGCTAGATAGAATACATAGGTTTGATACAACTAAACTTTTAGAAGAAGAGCACAGAGAAACATTTGCAATTGAATGTAGGAATCGATTTGCAGTCTTAAAGACTTTTAAGAGACGAAGGGCAGACAATTAATGAAGAATGGTGAGATATGAAGAACGCATATCAGTCAGTTGGTAGTGAAGTCTTGGGACACGCAGTTATAAGGAGAAAGCTAAGGATATCAAATGATACTTGGGATACTATAAAAAGGAGACAAAAACATAAATTGATTGTTGAAGGTTTTAGAGGAAGTAATGAAAGTTACAAGGTAGAGCATGCTAAGTATTACAGTATTGAAAGTGAGGTCAAAAGAAAAGTTAGGAATGACTGGAGAGAATATTTAGACAGTAAATCATATGAGGCTAACAAAGCTCTGAATTCAGGAATTGGCTATGGTATAAGAATTGCTCATAGAATTATTATTGAAATCTCTATGGGGGCAAAGAAAAAGAAGCATGTACCCATCAAAGAGAGATATGGATCTGTTATAATAACAGAAGATGAAGAAAGATAACGTTGGATGGAACACTTTAGTGAGGTTATGAATAGAAGATATGAAGGGAATAATTTGATTGATATACATGAAGTAGATGAAGACCTTGATGTCCCCATGTATGAATTCAAGTGTGTTTGAAGGTGAAGCTATCCTCAAAACACTAAAGAAATGGAAAACCCTGGATATAATGGAATAACTGCCGAGATGAAACTGGTCGAAAACGAAGTGTATCTCAGACTACTTACAAGATTATTTTGTAGAATGTGGCTTGAAGAAGAAAATCCTGATGAATGGGAGTTAGGAGTGTTGGTGAAAATGGCAAAAAAAAAAAGGAGACCTGACTGATTGCTATAATTATAGAGGCATAAAACTTAAGTCAGTTGTTATGAAAATATATAGCATGCTTATTCTAAAGAGACTGGAGAGAAAGATTGATGAAAATCTGAGAGATGAACAAGCAGGATTTAGAAAAGGTAGAAGTTGCACTGACCAAATTTTCATTTTGAGAAATGTTGTATAGCAATGTGTAGAATATAGAAATCCCCTTTAGATGGCATTTGTGGACTATGGAAAAGCCCTTGATAGTGTGCACCGGCCAATTTTATGGAGAGTCCTACGTTATCATGGAATTCCTCTTAAATATGTAAATTTGATAGTCTGTTCATAAACATAGCAAGTGGAAAGTTAATATCAATGGAGTCTTATCAAATGAATTTCCAGATTTCCATTGAGCAGAGGAGTACTCCAGGGGAACGTGTTGTCACCTATGTTGTTTATCATTCTCATGGATTTTGCAATGTGTAGAACAGTCAGAGATGGTGGAGGAGGACTGGACTCTATTGGTGATAAGAATTAAGCAGACCTAGAGTATGCTGATGATGCTGTCCTTATTAGCAGAACACCACAGGATTTGCAATGCTTGCTTACCAGAATGCATTAAATATCTCACGAGGTTGGGCTGAAGATAAATAGAAGAAAGACAGAGATGATGAGAACGGAGTATGCAATGGAAGATGAAATATCATTGGAAGGAGAAAGGATTTATGAGGTAGAATCTTCTAAGTATTTAGGAACTATGATCTATGATCTTTAGAATTAGAGTTTAGTGAAAGATTAAAAAAAGCAAATCAGACAATGGCTAGGTTTAGTATAATTTTGAAATCAAATCGCCTGAAATTACATATAAAAATCAGACTATATATAAGTTTAGTGAGATTGGTGTTATTCTATGGACATGAATCATGGTATGACAATGAAACAATCTCCAATATATTTAGTAGAGTTGAGAACAAAGCCCTCAGAAGGATATTGGGGGATAAATGGCAGGACAGGTTTAGAAATCAAACTATAAGAGAGATTACTAGAGTGCCATATGTGGATGAGATCATGATGAGGGGTAGAGGGAGATGGTTTGGGCATGCTCTTCGCACTCCCCAAGAGAGATTAGTTCACCAAATGTTCAGCTGGGCTCCGCAAGGCACTAGAAGAGTTTGAAAGTCCCAGACCTACATGGCTGAGGACTATGAAGCGCTAAGTAGGAGATGATGAGTGGAAAAGTCTAGAATTGGTAGCTCAAAATAGACAACTGGCAAAATCTAACCGAGGCCCTTTGCGTCAACAGGCGTAGGATGATGATGATGATGATGATGATATATATATATATATATATATATATATATATATATATATATATATATAATATAAAAAGCAAGCCCTTAATAAAAGAAGGAATGGTAGATTTGATGTGCTGCAAATAGCGATTAAAGAAAAACATATTTCATTATTATTCTTTTTGAAGACTTGTATAGTTATCATTACAACTCATATTGCTGCTAACAGCTATAATTCAGTTTTACCGACATTTATCATATAGCTTTAGCAAAATCAAGACCGTGTATGAGTAGTTCCATTTGCTGAAATATATGAATGTAGGAAATAAAAGTTTGAAATATATAATTTCAATATATTACAAAATTAAATCAATATAAATATTACACCTAACCTTAACGACTAAGGATTAGGAGCTGTATTTCACAGCACAATCAGGGATTTCTCTCCCTTCAAATCTCTCCGTCCGCTTGTACTTTCGTAAAACACAAGATTTTGCAGTGCATACATCCGACTCGGCCTTTAAAAATCGATAGCGGCCATCTAGCATAAATAGTACTTAAGAAGACAATATCGCCAAGTGAACATAACTATAAAAGTAATCACGAGTTAACGTAAAAAATGTTAACTGCTCAATTGACAATTTTCAACCAATTTATTTGAAAGAAATACGAGAAAAAGAACCATCCGACCGATATCGTAACAAAGGTCTACCCAAATGCCTGCACTTATTGTAGTTAAACTGTGGCAGATGTCTTTCTCTAAACATTATGCTTAACATATGCAAGAAATGAAAGCCTTTTCTCTTCTGCTGATTCAGTAAAAAGTCAGCTCAGGATAAAGGAAACAGTGTCCCACTTTAGGTCACAATGGACACATCTTTCGACAGCAAATATGTTAAAAAAGAGCTCTACCGTCTTGAGTCGAATGTCTGTAACAGTTTTAGTTCTTCGGGACTAGAAGAATGTCCACGTGAGTAATAAAAAACTTAGAACTTACACTTCTTGCTTACCTACGGCTTCTAACGTATGAAAACTATACAGTAGTTCCAGGAAAGCATTGGAAAATACCTACACTTTGATGCATTAGACATGCGCTTCTTGAAGATAGTACTCCAATAATAAAAATCGGTACTTTGCGCTATATAAATTATCAATAGATCATGGGTTGCTTTTTTGTAGAAAAAAATAGGTAATTATAGCTTAATTCAAGTTAAGATATTATTCTTATACATAATATACTATATTATATTTTATATATTATATTATATTATATATATTATATTATATTATATTATATTATGTATATTATATTATATTACATTATATATATATACATATATATATATATCTATCTATCTATATATATATATATATATATATATATATATATATATATATATATATATATATATATATATAATTCTCATGAATGGGTCGTTACCAAGCTAAAAAGGAAAAACAAAAAAACTTCTATTTCCAAGGTCAGATGTGTAGTATCTACAAGGTTGAAGAAAATATACTGAAAAAGATTATATTAGATCATATCGACGTAAACCTGAGGATTTACTACAAGAATAAGAAGTAAAAAAAAATGTATTAAAAATGAAACAGTCAACAGACTTAGGAATGTTTCTGATAGCCATCATGTTGTGTACTCCTATTCGTGTAACCGGGAAGGATGTAACTCCTCTCAATATATTGGATACACCACGTGTACTGTCGGAGAGAGATTCCGAATGCAAACAGAGACGGGATCAATTAAAAATCACATTGTAGATTTGAAGCTAAACCGACAAAAAAGCAACTCACGGAACAGGTAAAAGTTTTATGTAAAAGTATTCACTTGGGTATATCAGAATGACTGAAGCTATTTCTATTAAGGATATGAAGCCTACTTTAAATTCCCAAGAAGGTTCTGACTTTTGTGCACTTTTTATATAACTGTATTACTGACTAAGATGTATTCTAATATATTATTACTTATTGTTGATTTTATGTGTATGCTGTATAATAATTCATTTTAACAATGAACATATATATCTGTAAATAGTGGAAGTTATGCATCATCATGTGATTATATTAAGGTTTTATGTATGTGCACTAAATTTCTTGTCTTTTATTAAAAACCAACTTCCTTTTTATTTTTGACTCAAGGTAACAACTTTTCTCTTGTTCACGTTAATGGTATTTTATTTTGAAAATTGTAACGAATAGTCCTTTTATTATTTATACAAATGTACGGTAACACTTCGATGGAATATTTTTCAGGTTTTAGTTTAACATGATTATGGACGGAATGCAACCCTAAAACTCATTATAATCCATAGAAAAATAATAATAATAATAATTTCGAAAAGGCTATCTCTTATTATCTTGAACTTCAAGCCCCGAACTCAAGGGTGCATACAGGAAATTGGAAAGGATGAAAGTAAAACTAGATAAACTACGCAGTCATCTGTCGTTTAACGAAGGCTGCAAGAATAAATAAATAAATAAATATATATATATATATATATATATATATATATATATATATATATATATATATATATATATATATATATACACACACACACACATATATATATATATATATATATATATATATATATATATATATATATATATATGGGTTCGGCCATGTCGTCCTGATGGAAGGTTCCTTAAGGTAGCTTTCTAAGGGATATTTGCTACAGTGATACTCCCAGAGAATTAAACCGATGGTGTCCAGGATTTTAACTCCTGGCGCGAGTATCCAATTAAGGATATCGCATAATATCAGGGGACGTATTTTTTAGATACGACACAGCAATCTTCACCCCCGAATAGATTTAACTCTTTGATGTAAGGGGGAAGAGTGGCGAAAGAAAGGGGTGCCGATCTAGGTACCCGGTGGACCTCCTATCCGTACTACTACCAGCCACCATTCCTTTCCTTGTAGGGTTATAAGCTAGGTGATCTCCCAACGTTTTCCCGTGTGAGTTGCAAGTTATCGGAATATTAATTATGCAATCTCCAGCATCTTCATCCTCTGGAAAGTTGAGTATTAATTCTTTCCTGTGTATAATTTTAAGCTCCCTTCTCACAGTTAGATTTTAATAATTTAAGTGTGTTTGGTTGAGCGTTGCCATGAACTGGAGGCGGCCATTTTACTACCGCTGTCGCCGATTATTATTGCATTTTATTCAATCAGTAGGCTAGTTAAGCAAATTATACAAGTGAAGATTGTGCATACAGATATATTATTATTCCTCTTCCTATTATGTAACTTTACATTTCGTATACGTCGGGAGCCCCGGCGGTAATAACCTTGGCCGTGGTTCCTACCAGGGCTAGACTAGCCTCGCTCATATATACGTAAGTAAAGTAATTCCCTATGTTTAACCTCACCCTATCGTTCCTTATCAATTTGGATGAGGACTTACATCCTCTAGAATTTATGGATAAGGTTCTATATACATTTTCTTTCAGAGAAAAGAGGCTAAACCCTTCCTCCCTCCCTGAGTGCTGCCGCCACTACAATCACTGTCTTTCTTCATTGCCGTCGAGTAGAACAGAGTTCTTGCCACCTCCGGCTTTGGGTTAGTTAGTAATTAACTCAGGATGCTCTTGTCTTACCGCCGACGATTTCGCCAGCAAAGGAATCATGTTTCCTCTGCCGCCAACGACGTCGTCAGCACAGGAAGCCATGCTTCTCCAGTCCACTTTTGAAGGTAGACGTCATACCTGCCGCCACCTCTTTTCCCAGTGAACTACAAGACCCTTTCCCTTCCCCCTTCTGTCCTTTAGTGACGGCATAGCCGTCGCAATATTCTTTCACCTGTATTCTGACAGTCATCCCGGCTTGCCAGGTTGACTGTGTTACCGGCCGGTACCCTGCCCACGGCAGTTAGTTCAGCCACCTTCCCCCTTATGTCCTTCCTTCACCAGAAGTGAATGTCAGGGGGGGGGGGGAGATTGAGCCGGCCCTGACGGCTGCTGGTGGGAAACCTAACATACTTTTGAGAAGTCCTCAGCCCTCTCTTGGTCTGCCATCCACAATTGCCGGCGGCAGGCCTTTTGTGGATGGATGGAAGCCAGAATAAGATGGATTCTTACCCCTTCCATTGGAACTCTCATTCTGGCAAGGAGACAGTAGGCAGCCTGGTAGTCCTCCTACACTTCCAACTGTTGTGCTAAACCATAATAATAGGAAACTCTCCTTCCTTAATACTTTCTCTCTTCCTATCAGTTAGGACCGCCAGGTACTAACCTAACCCCGGCAGTGGGCCGACTGAACTACAGTTAACAAATGTACAATAGTACAAATATTTTCTAACATACTCTGTGTTTCCTATCACAGTCTATTGTTGGGACCACGATATTATGTTGAGGTTGAGTAATCCTTCAACACCCAGATGATTTCTTCGATCATCGGGACCCTAACAAATCACCGATCAGTATTAATATACTACAGGTAGATAATGTTAGTATAATCACTTACTAACCCTAACTCTAATTTCTAGAGTTTCTTCTACCTTGTATTCTCCCTACCAGGGAATCCAAATATTATCATTGACGGAGGTCTCACAATTGCCTGGAAGAGGAAACAGATATGCGTCTTTTCTACTTCCTTTCCGGCTTACTATCTTAAGCTATTATAGTGATTACTATTGTTAATAAAATGTATGCCTTTATATCAATGATATAAAAACTGTATACTCATTGAATCCATTTCCTTTAGAGGAGGAGCCGATGGTGAAGTGTTCAGCCATGTTCTGCAACCACAAAAGTAATGACTTTTGTGGACACACGATGTGCAGGACTCATGGCCCCTGCTGTATCGTGTCGGGAGCCCGAAAGTATTGGGATCCGAAGGGTTGCTCCACCTGCTCAACCCTGCTGGCCAACGGCTTCGGAGAAGCCATCCCAGTCACCTTGGAGACTAGGAACACAGCGAAGGAAACCCTTCGCAGGTAGGTAAGAGGTTTCCAAAAGAACTCTCCGGGACCATACTTTCCCAAAGAATCCCTAAGGTGCCTTCTGTTCCCCAAGGCTCTAGCAAACGTGGTAGTGCCCCAGGAACAGGTCCAGCCTCCTCTCGTACAACTGAAGATCGATGCGGATCTACACAAAGCACTAGAAGGCATGGACATCCACTAAGAACGGATGCCAGAAGTGTCCACCGACACAGAACAGGGCCTACTGCAAGAAGGCCCTGAAGAAGACGTGGAACAACCATGCACGGAGAAAGAAGGATCTGTTTTGACAGTAACTGAGGACCCTCAGTTCACCGTGACGGCATACCAACCTATGCCGTCAACCTCTTCAACCCCAACTCCTCAACCAACTACACAGGTAGACAAGAGTGAAGCGATCCTCACATCGATCCAGCGGATGTTGGAAGCGTTCCAGAAGGAACAGGAGGCAATGAAGCAGTCTATCCAACAAAATCAAAGACAGATACAGGAAAGGGACCACCCTGGGCCTTCCAGGGGCTCTACTAAGAAGCCCCTTAGAGTATCGGATCTCCCTCACTGCTCCGAAACCAACCCCTGGAGGTACGCTGAGCATATGCCCATGATGAATGGGAAACTATTTGTCTCGGAGAAGTTGAGAGCCAAACTGTTTGAAGATCTTGAGTTCTGGCCCAGCTTTTCAGCTTACCCAGACTGTTACGTGAGACTGCGGAATGAACTTGCATCCCGTGAGGAAACGGTACCGAAGAAAGTCATTGTCTTCGAACATGACAAGGCCCAAGCCATCCTTTTAAAGTCCTTGAAAGGAACCAGATACACCAACTCCAAAGTCTCAGCACTGAGCAAGAGGCATTCCACCTTTATTGCCCCTTCCTCCATCTCTTTCCCCTTTTCGGAGAAAGCTCTAGACTTTGTCATCAAGGCAGTCGAAGAGGGCAAACCCTGCCCAACTCTAGAGGAAAGCAAACCATTCTCTCTAGCAATGCCTACCTGCGAGGAGAAGTGGAAAGACGTCCACCCAACCTTCTCAGTCTCGAAATTGGATCCAGAGATAGCAGGCCAGCAGTTCAATGAGACCCTTCCGAAGTTGCCAGACCATCTTCTGAGGAGGGAACGGGAGACGAAAGAGACTTGCGGCCTCCCTTTCTCATCAGAACTGCCTGGAAATGTGCGCAGGCCTACATAACGCCCATGAAATGTATATTTTCCTGACTAAGTCTCACATGGGATCCCTTGTGAAGGACTTATATGCTTTCATTGGTGCAAGGAGAGCCTGCAGAGAGCACGTGTTTGCCTCAGCGACAGTGAAACACGAACCCAGGAAGCTGATTTCATCGTGCATCTGGGGTAAGGCCCTCTTCCAACAGGAAATGGTCCGAGATGTCATAGCCAGAGCAGCCACGGAGAATAGGAACCTTCTCCAAAAGTGGGGCATGTCTTCAAAGAGGATATCTTCCTCAGACGGAGGTCCCCAGCCTAAGAACAAAAAGGTAAGGAGACCACGCAGACCTGCGCACCTTCCGGCCGTGACCATGGCCACAGTGCTTCAACTGGTAGCCCAGCCTCAGACCACCTTCCAGATGGTCCCTCAACAACTGGTATCCCAGTCGCTAGCATTTAACCCCTGCTTTGAGAGGCAATCGACCACCTTTCGCCCTTACAATGAAAAAGGCCCAATGAGAAGTTCCTCCAGAAACCCCTCAAAGGGCCGAGGAGGACGTGGTCACGGATACAAGTCCTCAGGACCTCCCAAGCAATGAGGGGTTCCAGGTAAGGGGCAGACTTTATCACTTTCGGGATCGCTGGACCTTCGATCCCTGGGCCCACAGCCTAATCACGAATGGACTCGGATGGAGATGGAACAGATATCGACCCCGGTCTCCTGAATTCTTCCAACACTCCACCCCCTCGTTAGAAGAATATACCTCAGAACTCTTGAAAGAGAAGGTAATAAGGAAAGTGAAGTCCATCAAATTCCAGGGAAGGCTGTTTTGTGTTCCCAAGAAACACTCAGACAAACTCAGAGTCATTCTAGAGTTGTCTCCACTCAACAAGTTCATCAAGAACAACAAGTTCCGAATGCTTACTTTGCAACACATAAGGACCCTTCTACCCAAAGGGGCGTACACAGTCTCAATAGACCTGGCAGACGCTTACTGGCATCTGCCAGTCAGCCGCCCCTTCTCCTCCTACCTAAGATTCAAGCTACAGAAGAAGAAATTTGTCTTCAGAGCAAAACCCGGACTGAACACAGCCACAAGGATATTCCCGAAGCTAGCAGACACAATCGTCCAGCAGCTACTCTCCGAAGGAGTTCAAGTGGTAGCATATCTAGACGATTGGCTGGTATGGGCAGCATCCAAGACTACTTGTCTGCAAGCAGCTGAAAAGGTGATCAAGTTCCTGGAACACCTGGGCTTCAAGATCAATCGCAAGAAGTCTCACCTTTCTCCAGCCTAGAAGTTCTAATGGTTAGGAATCCAAGGGGACTTAAAGTCACACCACCTCACCATTTCATCTAAGAAGAGGAGAGAGATAGCGTAAGCTGTCAAGAGACTAATCCGTCACAAGAGGATTTCAAGACGCCAACAGGAACGAGTATTGGGCTCTCTCCAGTTTGCAGCAGTGACAGACCCGGTGCTAAAAGCACTTCTAAAGGATGCGTCATAAATCTGGAGAAGATACGCATCAAACGCTCGAAGAGATCAAATAAGGTTGACCTTGACCCTATTGCACACGCTGTTAAGGCCGTGGTCAACAGCCAAGAGCCTAGCACGGACAATTCCCCTGCAACCACCACAACCATCAGTGGTGATACACACGGACGCCTCCTTGGAAGGATGGGGAGGCCATTCTCACGAGAGAAAAGTGCAAGGGAATTGGTCACACCAGTTCAAAACCTTTCACATCAACATCTTGGAAGCTATGGCAGTTTTCCTGACGTTGAAGAAACTATCCCCTCACAGAGCAATCCACATCAGATTGGTCCTGGACAACGAAGTGATAGTAAAATGTCTAAATTGACAAGGCTCGAGATCACATCACATCAACCATGTGATATTAGCCATCTTCTACCAGGCAAAGAAGAGGGGATAGCACTTATCAGCAGTTCACCTGCAAGGGTTCCGCAATGTGACGGCGGACGCTCTATCCAGGTGAAAACCGATAGAGACAGAATGGTCCCTAGACGCAGACTCATTCTCCTTCATCTCGGAAAAAGTCCTGGAACTGCAGATCGACCTCTTCGCAACGAGCGACAACAAGAAACTACCTCGTTAAGTAGCCCCTTATACGGACCCTCAAGCAGAAGCGATAGACGCCATGTCCCACGACTGGAACAAGTGGAATCGCATTTACCTGTTTCCACCAACCGATCTCCTGCTAAAAGTCCTCGACAAGCTAAGATCCTTCAGAGGGACAGCTGCAGTAGTGGCCCCAAAATGGCCCAAAAACAACTGGTTCCCTCTAGTTCTAGAATTAAAACTGAAGCTGTTTCCTCTAACGAACCCAGTTTCATCCCAACTGGTCCAGAAGTCGACTGTCTACGCTTCATCCTCAAGAACCAACAACCTACATGTGTCGGCGGACGCTCTATCCAGGCGAAAACCGATAGAGACAGAATGGTCCCTAGACGCAGACTCATTCTCCTTCATCTCGGAAAAAGTCCCGGAAATGCAGATCGACCTCTTCGCAACGAGCTACAACAAGAAACTACCTCGTTACGTAGCCCCTTATGCGGACCCTCAAGCAGAAGCGATAGACGCCATGTCCCACGACTGGAACAGGTGGAATCACATTTACCTGTTTCCACCAACCAATATCCTGCGAAAAGTCCTCGACAAGCTAAGATCCTTCAGAGGGACAGCTGCAGTAGTGGCCCCCAAATGGCCCAAAAGCAACTGGTTCCCTCTAGTTCTAAAATTAAAACTGAAGCTTTTTCCTCTGCCGAACCCAGTTTTATCCCAACTGGTCCAGAAGTCGACTATCTACGCTTCATCCTCAAGAACCAACAACCTACATCTCATGATTTTCTCGCCTAGCAGCGAACAAAAAGTTTGGAATCTCGAAGGATAAAGCTGACTTCATTGAAGAGTATAAGTCAAGTTCGACTAGGAGACAATATGAATCTTCATGGAAGAAATGGGTGTCCTTTGTAAAAACAAGGAAGCCAACAGAAATATCGATAGATTTCTGTCTCGCTTTCTTCATATACCTACACAAACAAGGCCTGGCTTCCACCACGATTACCATGTGTAAGTTGGCCCTGAATAGACCACTTCTGTACGCCTTCGAGATGGACCTCACTAGTGAAATCTTCAATAAGATCCCAAAAGCATGCGCTAGACTCAAACCAGCAACCCCTCCAAAGCCCATCTCGTAGTCTTTGGACAAAGTCTTGCACTATGCTTCGAACCTAAACAATGAGGATTGTACTCTAAAGGATCTTACACAGAAAGTCATCTTTCTGTTTGCAATAGCCTCAGGGGCTAGAGTTAGTGAAATAGTGGCCTTATCCAGAAACGAAGGCCATATGAAGGCCATATTCAGTTCCTAGACACAGATGAACTGAACCTTTTTCCTGATCCTGCCTTTCTTGCCAAGAATGAGCTACCCACTAAGAGGTGGGGTCCTTGGAGAATCTGCCCACTGAAGGAAGATGTCTCTCTATGCCCAATAGAGTGTCTTAAGGTCTATCTTCGAAGAACTTCAGACTTCAAGGGAGGACAGCTCTTGAGAGACGAAACTTCAGGATCAAACCTATCCCTAAGACAACTGCGAGCGAAGTTCACCTGCTTTATTCGCAGAGCGGATCCTGACAGTACACCCGCAGGTCACGATCCGAGAAAAGTCGCTTCTTCATTGAATTTCTTTCAACACATGGACTTTGAGAGGTTCCTCTCATACACTAGGTGGAAATCATCCAGGATCTTCTATAAACACTATGCGAAGCAAGTACATGAAATAAAACCCTTTGTGGTGGCGGAAGGTAGTCATAAAACCCGTCGTCTAGTGCTGCGATGAACATTAGACTGTTTTGGGACTCAACAATGCATCGGGTGAATGGGTATGCGTACCTTCTAATGAAATCATTACAGTGATTAACAGACTGTTCTATATAGGTGCATAATCTGACCAATAACATCATTGACATGTGGACGTTTGCATCACAGTGTTTACGCATGTCAAAAATCTGAGCAAGTCAGACAGATTTGTTGCCACATCTTCACTGAGTGGCATTATTCCGATAATGAAATTAAATATATTCTTCCTTTACAGGTCAATATATGAACCCTGATGTGTATTAATGCTGGATCAGATTCTTACCTTGTTGTAACTACATTTGTTAATTTATTTGCAAAATAAAGATAGAAAATGTATCTGTGATATGGAGAATCAACTTTTATTTATTTTTATTTATTCATTTCGACCAGCGTGGAAGTGATTAATTATTTTTTTGAGCCGTAATTCCTCCTTTGAGAGAGATTTTTTTGTGGAATTGACTGTTGATGACCTGGCCTGTAATTGATTATGTTTAGACTGCTCTTTTGGACTGCACAACTGTTGATGACCTGGCCTGTTTATCAAGATTACGTATGATGATGAAGATGATCTTGACACCCGTGACCCAAGGAGTTAAAGCCCTTATGGCAAATTAAGAGACACTCCTGTTTATCATATAGTGTTGTTGTGCCAATAAAGACAGTTGGCTAAGTGAAAGATTATTAAAGTGTATTTTTTCTTGCAAAAGTGTTAGTGAACTCGCAATATATATATATATATGTTTTGTGTTTTGATGTTTGGGTTGCGGTTAATTTTAAGTTTTGTTAGGGGTTTTTGTTGATTTAATTGAAGGGTTTTATGGTTAATATCTATTTTGTATTAAGTGTATGATTAGTGATAAGTGTGATTTTTTTGGTTTATGTTAAGCGTTTTAGTTTGTAAGGAAATATAGTTTTAAGGTTATGTTTTTGTTTTTTTGACCTTTTGTCTAAGAGTCTGGTTTTAGATAATGTAAGGGGAAAGTTTCTTTTGTTGAGACAATTGTCAGTAGGTGTGATTCACGGTGTGGGGCTTGTTGTTGCAACATCCCGCCACAGCGTCTCATTTTTAACTCCTCAGTTGCCTTTTAATAAAACATGCGAGTTTTATTTATCCCTATATATAGACATAACTTGAATCAGTACAAATTTCCAAGGTAATTAAAGGTAACCTCTGAAAAGTTTCCCTTTTGTTCCTACGGAGATACAAACCTTGAATCCTTATTGTCGAAGTCGACACTTTCCCTGCAGGGGGTAGGAAGCACTAAGCCAGTTCCAAGCTTAGTGGAAATGACAGTTAACTGTAATTTCATATACAGGTCTAGGAGACCAGATAAGAGATCCATTCAAGGTAGAAGGCACATACACAAACCAACAGATATAGTACTTTCAAGATAATTCTCTGGTATGCTTCCATCAAGACGACATAGCCGAGCCCAAAAAAGGGATTTCGAGCAATGCGAAAAATCTATTTTTGGGTGAGATAGCCATGTCGTCCTGATGGACCCACCCTTTTGCTGACCCCACCCGAAACTACTCTATCTGTGGGTATTCCTGCTTAAAGACAAGTAAAGCAATGGTGGCCGGTAATAGTACAAATAGGAGGTCCACCGGTTACCTAGATCGGCACCCCTTTCTTTCGCCACTCTTGCCCCTTACATCAAAGAGTTAAATCTATTCGGGGTGAAGATTGCTGTGTCGTATCTAAAAAATACGTCCCCTGATATTATGCGATATCCTTAATTGGATACTCGCCCCAGGAGTTAGAATCCTGGAGACCTTCGGTTTAATTCTCTGGGAGTAACACTGTAGCAAATATCCCTTAGAAATCTTCGCTTTGCTCAAAATCTGTTATATAAATATTATATATATATATATATATATATATATATATATATATATATATATATATATATATATATATATATGCAGACATAGAGGTGACTTCTTCCTTTCATAAGTAGTAGGTCGGCCAGGGCACCAGCTATACCTTCGGATACTACCACTGGATGTGGAGGATTTATTTTTGCTTTATTTTTATTTTTGTTTTGCCAAATCCTGTGTGTGTGTGAGAGAGAGAGAGAGAGAGAGAGAGAGAGAGAGAGAGAGAGAGAGAGAGAGAGAGAGAGAGAGAGAGAGAGAGATATTGTGTTAGCGAGCGAAAGTAGTTAGTGTAACGATCGTTTGTGGCGAGGAAGACTGGTGGTATAAATGAGATTGTTTGTTTACATTTTTAGTAAGGTTACGACAGTGGTGAATGTTTCGGAGCGAATGCTTTTTTTATTTGACTGCAGCATAAGGCAGTTGTGTGAGAGCTGGATTATATATATATTTTTCGACCAGCGTGGAAGTGTTTTTTGATTTTCAAAGTAAGTACAGTTTTGTTTATCTTTGCTTGTCGTGATTGTGAATGATAGGAACAATTTATTATTTATCTTTGATTATAGTGCGATAATTCAGTTAGCTAGAAGTGTTCGTAAGTGTTTTTCTTTTTTATTTTGGCAGGCTGCGATTCCTCCTTTGGTGAGGCTAACTCCTTTGGAGAGTTATTTCCCGAATGTTGATATATAGTTGATGACCTGGCCTGTGATTAATTTTGTATCAAGACTGCTCTTTAGAAACTGGATTTATTGTTGACGACCTGGCCTGTATTACAATTTGCTTGGACTGCTTTATGGATTGATGATGATGAGGATGATGATGATAAGGATGATGATTACTGCGTACAAAATCACCGAGACAGTTGTGGCAAATTGCCACACAGTTTAATGTTATTTTAAAAGCTGTGATTGTGATAGTTGCCGTAAAAGACTGTCGGCTTTGTGTTGGTGTTCATATATATATATATTTATTTTTTGGTGTTGGTGTGTGGTATAAGTTAAGTTTGTTAGGATTTTTTGCGTTTATTTGAATGGTATTTATCTTTAGTGTTAAGTTTTGATTAGTTTAAGGTGTTAAGTTTTGATTGGTTTAAAGTATTTATTTTGAATGTGGATGGTTTATAATTTATCTTAAGTTTTAAGAATTATAGTTTTAAGGTTATGTTTTGTTTTGTTTTGTCCTTTTGTCCAAGAGTCTGGTTGTAGATTACGTAAGGGGAAAGTTTGTTTTGTGGAGACCATTGTCAGTAAGTGAGATTCAGGGTGTGGGGGTTGTCCTTGCAACATCCCGCTACATAAATTTGGCGCCCGAACAGGGACGACTGTTGAAGGTGGGATTGAAACTGGACTGTTGGACAAGGGTAAATAGGAATTAGATTAAAGATATTAATGGTATCGAAATGGAAGAACTGGAAGAACAGTTGTATATTTTAAAGGAGGAATTGCGGTTGTCTAATGAGCGAGAGGAGAGGTTGTTGTTGGAGAATGCGAGGTTAAGTAGTGAGAATGAGGAGATGCAAAGGAAACTTAGGGAACTTCAGGGAACTGTAGAGAGAGTGGAAGAGGGTGTTGAGATGAGGATGCGAGAAAATGAGAAACGAATGGAAGCTATGATGGGGCAAGTAATGGGGATGATGAAAACTGTCATAGGTGAAGGTGCAGTCGGAGGAGTGGCTTCTGCTTCTGGTAACGGGTTGATTGTGGAAGAGGATAGGGTAAGTGATAATGGGGAAGGTAGTGATAGTGATATTGAAAGTAAAGGGCCTAGACATAGTAAGATTGGAACGAAGGGTGATAGGAAGAAGGAGAAGAAAGGTAAAGATAATGTGAAGAAAGAAAAGAAGAAAGGTCAGGGTGTGAGTGAGGATGATCATGATTGGGTGAAGGTGGTAAGTAAGAAAAAGGTTAAGAAGGGAATAGTTAAAGATAGGACTTTGAGTGTAGAATTAGATTCATTGTATTCAAATGAAGAAGAAGGCAACAAGAAGGGAGTAGAAAGTGAAGATAGTAGTGAGAATGAAGTAGAGGAAGTTTGTAAGACAGTGTTTATGAGAGAGGTACCTAGGTGTGAAAGTTTTAATGAACATAGCAGTAGGGATGTATATGACTTCTTTAGGGAATATGAAAAGTTTTGTCAGGCTAAGTATGGGGATAGTAAGAGAGTTTGGGCTAGGGAGTTGGGAGAATTTTTGTCAGGATATTTGTTGACGATGTATGGGGTGATAATGAGTGTAGGAGAGGTTGAGTATGAAAGTGTAAAGAATAGGATAATTGAACAGGTAAAACGTATGAAAGGTAGTGTTAGGTATAAGCGAAAAAATGATTTTGATGAAGCACGAATGAAGGTGGGTGAAGCAATCTCGATGTATGTATGTCGGTTAGAAACATTGGCTAGAAAGAAGTATGGGGACGAAGGAATAGATGAAAATAAGGAACTAATGAAGAAGTTTTTGGGTACAGTACCAGAGAGTGTGTGTGAGTTTATTAATTTGAAACGAAAGGAGAAAATGAGGTGGACTAGAGAGAGATTGACTTGGGATGATATTTTAGAGATAGTTGAGGATTACGAGTTGGATAGGTGTATGAAAGAAAGTAAATCTGTGAGTGTAAGAACTGGAATGGAGGAAAGTGTGCCAGAATTTGTTAGTTTTAGAGATGCTGTTATGAGAGGACCGATGAGGGTAGCTGATAGTGTAGTAGATAGGAGTGTTAGGGCGAGTAATGTGGGAATACCTGTAAGGACAAATGAAGGGTTTAGGCAAGGGAATCAGGTTTGGAGGGATAGGAGTGCTAGTGCGCCGCAAGGTAGGTCAGGTAGTTGTATCCGTGAAGAGAAGTGTTATAGATGTGGGAAAGTAGGACATAAGAAGAATGAATGTAGATGGGCTCTTGGTGCTTGTTTTGGATGTGGTGAGGTAGGGCATAGAATTAGCGAGTGCACGAAAGAGAAAGGGGTAAAATGTTATCGGTGTGGTATGACAGGGCACATAGCGAGTGGATGTCGGAGTAATCGTACAAATGTGATTTGCGGTAATTGTGGTAAGGATGGTCATTATGCTAGAATGTGCAAGGAGCCACGGGGTAAGTGTACTGAATGTGGTGCAGATGGGCATGTAGCTAGGGTATGTAGGAAGAAGGGAGTAAATCAGCCAGGATGTTCGGGAAACTAGAGTGTAAGAGGGTTCAGCTGGGTGAGTCCTCGAGTGTGTGCGGAGTGAATGTGATGCATGTTCGTGAAGGTTTACTACATGAAGACGTGATGGGCGAAAGAGCTTATGACTGCATGAGTGCAAAAGTAAATTTTAATGGAATAGAGCTAGTTGGTCTGATTGATACTGGTTGTGGTGTCAATTTAATGTTTAGGAATGCATACGATAAGGTAAGGGATGTGTGTGAATTTAGGGGTTGTAAAGGTGAAGTGAAAGGTATCGGTAATTTAAGTATGTCTGTGCAAGGAAAGTTGCGTGAAAATGTCATGATTGGGGGGCTGATGATGGACGATAATGATTTTTATGTGGTTGAGGGAGTAAATGACAAATACGATGTGTTGTTAGGTTATAACTTCTTGAAAAAATGTGGTATGATTGTACATCTTAATGTAAATATGATAGAGATGAAAGTTAAGGGTAAATTTTGTGGGGAATTTTATTTGAATGAAGATGGTAGTGTATGTACGAAGGTGTGGAAAGGTGTGCCGTTAATAGCAAAAGAAGGTGTTAAATTGTCAAAAGATGCGAGTGAGGTTGTCAGTGTAAAAGTTGCATGGCCGAATAGTCTGGGAATTGCCAATAGTGACAATTGTGAATATGTAGTGGAAGGTTCGGAAGCAAGTAATTTGGTGAACGCAAGTGTGCATGTGTATGATGGTATTTTGAATTTGCAGGAGCCGAAGGTGTATGTGAGCTTGTGGCCGACTGTAAGGAGGAAGAGAATACGGGGTATACGTGAGGGTGATTGCATGGGATGTATGTATACGTTGGTCAATGTAGAGGATGAAAGGTATGTTAAATTGAGACGGGTTATGACGGGTAAAATAAAGCCGGATGACGATTGGGACTATGAAAGTTTGAAAGAAAGAATTAATGTAGATGAGAATATAAGTGAGGGGGAAAGGGAACAATTGTATAGGATGTTATGGGATAGACGGAAAGTTTTGAGTCGCGGTGACGAGGATTGTGGGGGATCAAAGCTGCCTGAATTTAAGATAGTTCTTAGTAATGATACCCCCATATATCAGCGTCCCCGACATTTTTCTCCGCCTATTGCCAGAGAAATAGAAGAGCAGTGCCAGGAGTTAGAGCAAATGGGTGTAATAGAAAGGAGTGAGAGTGCCTGGAATAGCCCTATTGTACCTGTAAGAAAGCCGGATGGAAGTTTACGGATGTGTATTGATTATAGGAAGGTGAATGAAGTAACTGTTAAAGAACGTTTTCCGATGAATGTAGTGTCTGACTGTGTGTATAAGATGCATGGTATGAAAGTTTTTACAAAGTTAGATTTAGATAGGGGCTATTACCAGATGCCTCTGGCAGAGGGGAGCAGGCCCATTACGGCATTTTCAAGTAGAAATTGTCATTTTCAGTTTAAAAGATTAAGTTTTGGCCTTGCTAATGCGCCTGCTGCCTTCCAGAGGGCGATGAATGTAGTTTTGGCTGGGTTTGATAGACAGAAGGTGACTGTTTTTATTGATGATATTTTGATTGCTAGTGAGACAGTTGAGGAACACATGCAGTTGCTTGAAGCAGTATTAGAACGGTTGATAGAAGTTGGGGTGAAAGTTAAGCTTGAAAAGTGTACATGGTTGGCCGGGGAGGTGGAATTTCTTGGGCATGTGGTGAGTGAATCGGGTATAAGGAAGAGTGAAAAGTTTGTGAGTAAGGTGAGAGAGTTTCCACGTCCTCATACGGTGCGTGAGTTGAGAGGGTTTCTTGGGTTAATTGAATTTGGTCGGAAGTTTGTCAGAGATTGTTCGGGAATAGGGAAGCCTTTGAATGAGTGGACAGGTAAGAGAAATAGTACGAGACTGAAATGGGATGAGCGTATGATTGAAGCATTTGAAAACTTGAAAGAAGAGGCTGCGAGAGACGTCACTTTGGCTTTTCCCGATTATAGTGAACATGCGAGTATGCTAGAGTTATATACGGATGCTAGTGGGATTAGTATGGGCGGTTGCTTGGTTCAAATGCAAAGAATAAACGGAGATGAACAGTTGAGAGTGATAGCGTATGTAAGTAAAGCATTTAATAAGGCTGAGCGAAGGTATTCCACGATTGAAAGGGAGTTGGCTGCGATAAGGTTTTGCGTGAAAGCGTTGAAGGTATTTTTGTATGGTGTGAAATTTATTGTGCGTACTGACCATCAGCCCCTAGTGTACATGATTAGGAAAGAGTCTGTGAATGCTAGAGTTGCGAGGACAATAGAGGATTTGAATGAATTTGACTTTAAGCTAGAATATGTACCTGGAAGTAAGAACGTGATAGCAGATGCGATGTCAAGAATGCATGGTAAGATAGAAGAGAGTAGCGAGAATGATAGTAATTTTGAAAGGTTGCCGGAAGATTTAATGGTGGTACAAAGTTTTGAAGGGGATGACATGGTGTATAAATGTATTTTGTGTGGGTTAAATAAGGTTAAATTGAAGGGTTTGAATAGGGATATACCTGCTAGTATAGATGAGCTTAGAATGAGTGTTAGGAATGAAGTATCAAAAGAAATGGCATATAAGGAGGAGGATAGTATGCTTGAGGGTGAATTGTTATCAAAAGTATTGTTGGTAGTAAGTATGTTATATGGTGTCACTGTTTATTTGTATTTTGGGTGGAATCGTCCGATGCAGTACCGAGCAAATAAAGAGACTGAAAGGGAGTATATATTGAGGTTACAATGTAATGAAAGATGTTGCAAGTTGTTGAGTAAGAAGGAGGATTGTCCGAGTGATTTGAATCAGAGTGGTATGAGCATAAAAGATAGCGAAGATGACCATGGGTGTGATAAGGATGACCCTATTGATAGGAGAGTAAACATTTGTATGCATGGTGTAAAAGGAAGAATGATGACGTATGTGGGTATAAATGAGAATGAATACTGTAGTTTAATTGATACAGGTGCACAAGTGTCATTAGTGAATATGTCTGTTATCAAGGAAATAGAGCGGTACAATTGGGAAGTGAAACGGCAATGTACGAGTGTGAGAATTCATGGGATAGGTAAAGGAAGTTTGCTAGTTTGGGAAGAAGTGCGTTTGAAAGTAAAACTGGGAAGTATGGAGGTGGAACATAATTTTATTGTAATGGGAGAGAATGAGATGCCTAGTTGTTTTTTGATAGGAATTGACTTTTTAAGATTGCATGATTTATCAGTTGATATTGGTAGTGGTTTGCTTCTGAAAAATGGATGTGAAGTAGTTGTGATAGAAGATAATAGTGTATTTATGGCGAATTTTGTTGGCATGGTTGATATTACGAGGAGTGAGGATGATCTACTGACTAAAGAGGAGGTGGAAGAAATGCAAGATGAATGTGAGGAAATTAAAAGGTTACGTGAATGTATGTTGAATAGTATTAAGGTAGAAGAATGGTCGTCTGATTTAGAGGTGTATAAGAAAGTTAGTAAGAGACTTATTGTGTGTAAGAATATTGTTTATTTTCTACATAAAGGAATGGATGAAGATATATATGTTCCTGTGTTTCCAATGCATGCAGCAGTAAGTATGTGTATGTTAGTGCATGACAGATATGGGCATATGGGTAAGAATAAATTATGGGAATGCTTGCGTGAGAGATTGTTTACACCTGGGTTGAGTCAGATATGTAAGGATGTAGCGACTACGTGTGAAGATTGCCAGAAAGGGAAGTATCAGAGAGTGCATGCTAATCCGCCTGTTTTGAGATTACGTATGAAAGAACCATTTGAGATGTTTGTGATTGATTGTGTTTCGTTGCCTGTGACTGCGAGAAGACATGTGGGAATGATTGTTATGGTTGATCACATGAGTAAATTTACCTATGCAATACCCATCAAGGATAAACGGAGCGAGACTGTTGCAAGAATGGTTGGTCAAGTGATGTTGCC
>NC_090727.1:120292676-120355176 GCF_036898095.1 Palaemon carinicauda | reverse complement strand
AATAATAAGCAACTCCTAGACAATAATATATATGAACACTGAATAGTTAAAAGGTGTCTTCACTTTACACTTCAAACAAAAATGGGTGATTACTTGACTTTTAACGGGAACTAAATCAACGTCTTACTTCGGTTCTTAGTCAGGGGATACGAGCAAAGCACTGAGAAAAGTATTGGTGATCAAAATAATACACGTTTTAAAAAGATATATATATTCCATAAAAAATAAACTAATTCCAAAAACAACACCAAAATAAATCACTTAAAATGTTAAATCTGAACTACACCTTAGACTAAGACAAAAAGAAAGATACTCCAAAAAAAAATCATACAATCACTTGTTTCACTAGAAATCAATTTTAAAAAATATTTAATTTTGACAATTAATGAATAAACGACACTGTAACACTTAAATAAAATAAATCAGAATTACACTTACATATACTCAACTGTTACTCTTTACGTATTTAGGCTCAAACAAGGTTACCTAACGGTTAAGGAAAATTAAATACAATATTAAACCTAATCTAACCGGGCCAGTCACAAACAGTTTAAACTGTAAAATGTACTTACATTAGCACACTACATTTTTAACTTAAGACACACAATAACTCTCTTCTGAGGGTTAGGGTGGATCTCTTCTGTCTCCTAAGCATTGCTAAGTCCTTATATATCAATTTGATTCACTCTAGAAATTTCTAGTAAATCATTCTCATAGCGTGGGGGCATGGTTCTAACGGTGTAAGGTTGCCAACTTAGCAATTTGAAGAAGGGGTACTAACGTTGCTTGTGAGGCAACTCTCAGCTAACTCCGCCCACCTTCTCTCACTACATAAAAAAAAGGAATAATTTTTCGTCGAGAATTTTCATGCCTCTTCTAACCACATGGAAACATGATGTAATCACTAGCGTGTGTGTTATATAGCATACCTTTTTTTAAAATTACATAAGACTTCGTAACAAAACTATGTGAAATAAAAATTTAATTCTTTAAAATAACGTAAATTTACATATACGGAACTGAATGAAAATACAACTAAAGGAATGACGAAAACCTTATGTAATTTACATAAATTACTTAATCCTACGTGAGTAAAACTCGCATTACAAGCTGGCTATACATCTCCTAAATACACAAATAAAATATTCTACTCTCATGAAGACCAGCTTCGTAAGATAGCTCCCCCCAAAAAGATTTTTTATTCCGGTCCTAAATCCAGAGATTCAGCTTGAGATAAATAATCTGCAAACACATTATCTTTACCTGATCTATGCTTTACATTAATACAATAGGGTTGCAAACATAATTAGTATCTAGTTAACCTTTGATTTTTATTCATTTTATTAACAAAAGTTAAAGGATTGTGGTCTGATTAAATAGTAATTTCTTCATTCTGTGGTCTATTTACATAAACTTCAAACTTCCTTATCGCTATGATTAACACTAGCAGTTCCTTTTCAACTGTCAAGTAGGCTCGTTCATGCTTCTTCAGCTTCAATGACATAAAACAGACGTGGTGAAGAATTCTTTCCTTGCCTTTTTGCAATAGGACAACTCCAATCCCATTGCTGGACTCTTCCACTTGGATAAAGAATTTCTTGTTGAAATCTGGTGATTGCAGTATCGGTTTCGAAGTTAATGTGGCCTTCCTTTGACTTTGTCTTCTTCCCGGTATTTCAATAACGAAGGTCCGGTCACTGAACTTCTCCAAAATCCGGAATGGTCCTTGGAACTTGTTGCTGAGAGGGAATCTCCTTATCTATAAGTAAACCAACAACCTTTGTGCTACTGCAAACTGTTTGTTCTTACTTTTCATATCAACCTTTTCTTCCTTTTTGCTTGGCTTGTTTTCACGTTTTTTAGGGAAAATTTTCTTATCTCGCCAATCCTTAAATTCTTGACATATTCTCCATCTGTTTCCGCTCGATCTTTCCATTTTCCTACCAACATTTTAATCAGTCCTCTTACTTTTCGTCCGAATACCACTTCATTCAGGCTACATCCCATACTTTCTTGATAAGCATTGCATACATCAAATAACATAAAAGGTAATCTGATATCCCAATCATTTCCTGTTTCGTTGCTGAACTTGGTTAACATCTACTTTAGGGTTGGATAAAATCTCTCTAATGGACCTTGGGTCTCCAGGTGATAAGCAGTAGACAGTTGTTGTTTCACATC
The DNA here is from genome assembly GCF_036898095.1 of Palaemon carinicauda. Lineage (NCBI taxonomy): Eukaryota > Metazoa > Arthropoda > Malacostraca > Decapoda > Palaemonidae > Palaemon > Palaemon carinicauda. Next base: position 120,352,995 of record NC_090727.1, on the reverse strand, counting down.
CAAAAGTTTCATTATGTCCTGAAACAATTTTGATGGGAAATTTGTTCCTCGGTCACTCAGAATGATTTCTGGAATACCAAACTTGGTACAAAAGTTAACAAATACTCATGGCCTTTATTCGTTCTCGGTAACAGTCCAACAATGTCAGTCATTACCTTGCTCAACAGTTCTCCTCATACTTTAATCGGGTGCAAGGGAGCCTTCTTGATGTACCGGCTAGGCTTTCCAGCCATCTGACAAACTAGTGACATGCATGGCAAAACTGGCTCACGTCCTTATGCATGCAAGGCCAGAAAATGTGTTTCATTATCTTCTCCATCATCTTCCTTATTTCCATGTGTTCCGTCTCATGTGCTACGGCGATCACCTGCCTTCTCAGCGGTGCGGGAATCAATATCTGACGGTATATCCCCCATTTGGCATTCCATGGGATATCGGCGGGTCTATACTTCCTCATAAGCAATTCATCCTTGAGGTAATAACAGGTGGTACACTGCTGCACCTACGTCTCGTCTCATCCACCACACAGTACATTAATTCTATCAACGTCGCATCATTCCGTTGCAATCCTATCAGCCTTTTCCAAATCCTACTTCTAACGCTGAGTTTCCATTTCTTCTAAGTCCATTGCTTCCTTATCTTTATGTTCAATTGCCTGTTGTTCCTCTTCTTTTAGACTCTCTCGGGATCTCTCCACTTGCGTACGATCATAAGAAACCTCTTTTTTCGTAAATAAATCTTTCAAGTTCATCATTCCTTCAGTTTCTCTGTCTTCTTCTGCAGCCATTTCCTTCGTCATACTTCTAGTCATCACACAACTAGGAAACAGATACGGGTAGTCCTTCTAGAGTTCAGTCATACGATTATACTTCAGTGGTTTCTCTGTTACAATGGGACATGGCACAAACGGCGCTCCACCAACCTCATGTCCTAGTAGGATTTCTACTCCGACAGTCAATGTATCCTTTACAGCAAAATCAAAATGACCTGTCACCAACTCACATGACAGTTTCAAACGGAAAATAGGAGTAACCTCCTCACTCCTATTACCTTCAAAATGAAAAAATCTCCTGTGATAGACTGTTCCACCATCGGTCTGTATGCCTCGTGTAACCATGCTATGGTTACAATCCGTGTCACGCAATATATTAACCGGTATCTGCTCGCTCCCATCCAGAGCGGCTAACATACCTTCATATATAAACAGTTTAAAGGCATTCACGCTGTTTGGGTTGTCCTGTTCGTCTATAAACGTTAGCGGGTTAATTTTTAAACTTCACTCAGCGAAGCGCCTCTCTCAAGCTTCTTCACCTCTCTCTCTCTCTCTCTCTCTCTCTCTCTCTCTCTCTCTCTCTCTCTCTCTCTCAAGTAAGTTCGAATATGTTCAAGAATTCCTGGTAAATATTGTTTACGCACTATTAGTTTTTTTAAATCAGCCATCTCTCGCACTTTGGCAGTGTGGCGGGATGTTGCAAAAAAAACCCCCACACCCTTGAATCACTCTAGCTGACAAATGTCTCAACAAAACAAACTTTCCCCTTACGTTTTCTAAAACCAGACTCTTAGACAAAAAGACAAAAAACAAAACAAAACATAACCTTAAAACTATAATTCTTAAACTAAAATAAATCATAAACTATCCACAATCAAAATAAACACTTAAAACTAATCAAAACTTAACACTATATATATAATAACCAAAACACCATTCATATACTGTAAACCCCAAAAAACTATCAAAACTTAACATTAACCGCACACCACCAACACCAAAAATAAATATGAGTATATATAATATTACGACACCAACACTCGTTCACAGAAAGCCGAACTGTCTTTACGACACAGTGCACACTAACACAGCTTTGTGATCAACAGTCCGCTGGGTGGCAATTTGCCATAACTGCCTCGGTGATTGGGGTGGTCGTTATAATCTTAATCATCATCATCATCATAAACATCATCATCATCAGCAATCTTAATTTACAGGCCTAGGTCATCAACAGTCCAAATGAGCAGTCCAAACAAAATCATAATACAGGCCAGGTCATCAACAATACATCCACTTTCTAAAAAAAATTAGTCTCTCTAAAGGAGTAAGTTTATCCAAGGAGGAATCACGGCCTGCAGAAATAAAAAAGAAAAACACTTACGAACACTCCTAACTAACTAAACTATCGCACTATAATCAAAGATAAATAATAAACTGTTCCTATCATTCACAATCATGACAAGCAAATATAAACAAAACTGTACTTACTCAGAAAACCAATGAACACTTCCACGCTGGTAATAAATAATAGTAAAATAGTAATCCAGCACTCACAAACGCAACTGCCTCAAGCTGCAATCAAATAAAAAAAGCATTTGCTCCGAAACATTTACTACTCTCCTAACCTAGCTAAAAGTAAACAAACAACCTCATTGATACCAACAGTCTTTCTCACAACAAACAATCGATACACTAACTACCTCTCTCTCTCTCTCTCTCTCTCTCTCTCTCTCTCTCTCTCTCTCTCAGGATTTGGCAAAAAAAATAAACCAAAATAAAACAAAAATTAATCCTCCACAGCAGCCTCTATATATCTCTTAAAACATCGCCGTACCCTATAAGTGTAATCCAGGAAAGTCTTTTTCTCATCCTTCCGCAAATTTTGGAGTCTTTCATAACATAATTCCAGGGTAATCTGATACACTTACAGCACATTCCTCTCAACTTCTTGATACTTCTTCCTCTTGTCCTGACACAAGGCAAGATATGCACTGAGTCCTTTTCCAATAAGGACACTTGGCAATAACACAGACCATTTATCTTCTGGCAATTCATTCGTCAACGCAACCATTTCAAAATGATCGAAGAACTCGTCGGGAGGTTCCTCCAGGAATTTCGCGATCAATCTCTGTGCATTCACCACATTAAACACAGAATCATGCATAGCAGGGGTCACACCTGTCTGACTTGGCGACAACCTAGCACGAGCACTCAACATTTCCGATTCCCTGGCATGTCTTGCAATTGCTCTTGCTTCTTCTCTCTCTTTTTCTTCCCGTCTTGCAATTTCTCTTGCCTCTTTTCTTTATATTTCTTCCATTTCCCTGGCATGTCTCGCTTCTTCTCTCTCTCTTTCTTCCCGTCTTGCAATTTCTCTTGCTTCCTCTATCTCTCTTTCTTCCCGTTCTGCCATCATCTTCAACTTAATCAAATTCTCTACCAGTGCAATTAGTCTAATCTCAGCCTCTACATTCGTTTCTGTTTTCGTTCCTTCAGTTTGTGGGTCATCTGATACTTGCCTCTCTACGAATTCTGCTTCAGCCTTCTCCAAAAGGTCGCGAGATGCTGCAATATCTTCTTCTGGCAACTTTCCTGAGTTTATCAAAGATTTGGGCTTTAATCATTCCACCAGTTGCATGGCCACCTCATACCAGTAAAATAGCGAGTCACTGAGATTTAGTTACATTAGCTTCCGACAATTCCTGAACAATTGGGTTTTCCAAAAACTCCTGTATATTCAATTGCGCCATCTTGTACTTTATAAAAAATTATACCTCTCTAAAAATATATTTTATCGATACACGAAAACCTATCAACACTAAACTGATCAAACCTTTAATCAAAACACGGCCCTATTATCACCAATATTTAAAACAGACTCTATCTACCCCGGGACTGGGCACCAAAAAATAATTATTACAACTAGCAAATTATGTAAATTCCGGAGCTCAAAAACTCACCTGCTTTATATTACATTATTTGATACACAATTAAAAACCCTCCGAGCTCTGAGAATAATACAAGACTCTCAGACAATAATATATATGAACACTGAATATCTGAAAGGTCTCTACTTTACACTTAAAAGAAAACTGGGTGATTACTTAATTTTAACAGGAACTATTCTTAAATCAACCTCTTACTTTGGTTCTCAGTCAGGGGATATGAGCAAACACTGAGAAAAATATTGGTGATCGAAATAATACTCATTTTACAAAAATAAATACATTCTTCAAAGAAAAATAAAAATTTCCAAAAAATTAACACCAAAATAAATCACTCGAAATATTAAATCTGCACTAGACCTTAGACTAAGACAAAAAGAAAGATACTTAAAAAAAATTAACCATTCACTTGTTTCACAAAAAATTAATTTATAAAAAGATATTTAATTTTGACAATTAATGAATAAATGACACTGTAACACTTATAGAAAATGAATCAGAATTACACTTACATAAACCTAACGATTACTATTTACGTCCTTAGGCTCACACAAGGTTACCAAACAGATAGGCACAATTAAATACACTTCACTGTTTAACCTAATCTCACAGGGCCAATCACAAAAAAATTATACTATAAAATGTACTTACATTAACACACTACACTTTTAACTTAGACACACAATAATATCACCAATGTTTGGACAAAACTATACACGGTATATATTGGAGAGAAATCACTATTCACGTTTGAGAGGATACACTATGCACATTTGAGAGGAGAGAGTATGCACATCGTGGCTGGATAGATGCTGGAGGAGACTGTCGGACGGTGGCTCTTCTGAGGGTTTGGTTGGATCTCTTCTGTCTCCCAAGCGTAGCCAAGTCCTTATATATTAACTTGATTCACTCTAGAAATTTCTAGTAAATCATTCTTGTAGCATGGGGACATGGCTCTAGCCAGGTAAAGTTGCCAACTAAGTAATTTGAAGAAGGGGTGGTAACATTGCTTGTGAAACAACTCACTCTCACATTAAGAAAAAAAAAAGGGAATAATTTTACGTTTAGAATTTTCATGCCCATTCCAACCACATGGAAACATGATGCAATCCCTAGCATGTGTGTCATAGAGCATACCTTTATTGACATGATTACATAAACTTCCGTAAAAAAAAATTTGAAATGTAAATTTAATTCTTTAAAATAATGCAAATTTAAATATACGGAACTGAATGAAAATACAACTAAAGGAATAACAAGTCTTATGTAATTTACCTACATTACTTAATCCAACGTGAATGGAACTCACCTCACGAGCTGGCTATGCATCTCTTAGATTCACAAAAAAAAAAATACGTGAATAAAATATTCTACTCTCATGAAGACCAGCTTTGTAAGAATATATATATATATATATATATATATATATATATATATATATATATATATATATATATATATATATATATATATATATATATATATATTCAAATAAGCCATATATATTTTTGATACATTAATGTCTGGATTCTCTTAACGACCTCGGGATCAGAGCCCCAGGCGAAATCACACAAAGACAAGAGCTTGTGTCCGGCCGGGAATCGAACCCTGGTCGGCAAGCTTGTATAGACAGTGACTAAACCACTTGGCCACGAAGAAAGATAAAAGTCAATGACAATTCTTCTGTACTTATACCTGTCGAATTCAGGTGTTTTGTACTTAGAATTGAAATCAACCCATCTTCACCATCGTAGCTAATTGGTAGTTTGTTACTTGGCATTCGATTAATGATAAATTTTGCTCATTTAGACGTGTTTTTTTTTCATATTCAAATAAGCCATATATATTTTTGATATATTAATGTCTGGATTCTCTTAACGACCTCGGGATCAGAGCCCCAGGCGAAATCACACAAAGACAAGAGCTCGTGTCCGGCCGGGAATCAAACCCTGGTCGGCAAGCTTGTATAGACAGTGACTAAACCACTTGGCCACGAAGAAAGATAAAAGTCAATGACAATTCTTCTGGACTTATACCTGTCGAATTCAGGTGTTTTGTATTTAGAATTGAAATTAACCCATATTCACCATCGTAGCTAATTGGTAGTTTGTTACTTGGCATGTATGTATGTATGTACGTATGTATGTATACATAAGTATATATATGTATGTATGTATACATATGTATATATATGTATATATGTATACGTATATATATATATATATATATATATATATATATATATATATATATATATATATGTGTGTGTGTGTGTGTACAGTATGTGTATATATACATTATATATATATATATATATATATATATATATATATATATATATATATATACATATATATATATATGTATATACATATATATACATATATATATATATACATACATATATATATATATATATATATATATATATATATATATATATATATATATATACAGTATATGTGTGTGCGCTAGATGTGATTCCGATCAAGCCCGATAATTTCCATTAGTGTCTACAAGCTAACTGTCCTTGTGCTCTACCAACATGGGGGGGAGGGGGCATTATAAGTCTACCTCTCAAGTTACTAGCACCCATTGCTCTTCCCAATTTGGGCACAGACAGGGTTTGGGCTTTGATTATATGTTTAAAGTTGATTTCTTGGACACTCCCATCCCTTGCCTCTGCCACTCACTAGCAACCTTTATACATTCAAATTTATTTGTTATCACTGGAAATTTTTTTAAGTACCTTGGAAACATTATCCTGATAAACAGAAGCAATCATAATTAATAATTCTTTTTCAAGTGCTTAATGTTATGTGTATTGCAGAATTTCGTGTAAATCTTGATTTCCATGGAGTGCTACATTGCATGAATGAATTGGATTATGAATCTTCGGCCTAGGGCCAAGTACTGCGACTGTTGAGGTCATTCATCTCTGTAACAAATATTCAAATTATCAAAAAACTTTAAAATATTTTAAAAACCATATTCAATCATAAGAAAGCATAATCATATTATTTGAAATATCAATAAATAACGAAAGTGAAAAAATACATAAGATTTCACTAAAAATGACGATCTTATGATTGATTTATTGATTTAAAATTCTCTGGCATCTTAACATCGAAGGTGATTGACGCCGATATAGTTTTTTTATATAAATATTTAAAACAAACAGGTGAAAACGACCTAAATTTAAATAGCTCTCAGAAGACCTGCTTTGGATATAAATCTATAAACATCACTAGCGTAATACAAAATTTTTCCCCATGAATCTTGCCAAGATGAACCTGTCATCCTTACTTCGAGCCTCAAATAGTTATCTATTTATTTCAGTGCTATAAGTGGGGCATTCGGTCAACAAATGTCTCAATGTCAAGGGTACCAAACAGTCGTCACAATATGGCTGGTGTTGACCAGTCAGCAGAAACTCTTGTGTCACCCGAGTGTGACGACAAAGAGAAGTCTCCCTCTTTCAGAGCATCATATGATACCTCCATGGAGGTATAACATTCGTAATTTCTTTCATCTTATTTCCACCTAAACTATCCCAATGCTATTGCCAATAATTATAAATCAAATTCTTAAAGCTAGGTAAACAAATCATTACAGAGAATTGGATACCTTCTTGGTAGAAACTGAGCTGCAGCATTCTTTACCAGTAAATCTCCCTTCCTATTTCCAGACACACCTACATGTGCTAGAACCCAGCAAAATCGAATAATAAAAAGCCACTCAATAATCTTTAAAATTAAAGGGTTACTGTAGGACCCTTCTTGCATCGCTGAAATTGGTAAAATTGCCCTCATCTTTTAACACTATTTTTTAAATATTGGGTAGTATGCCATATAGTTGGCAATGAATATAAAAGATACTAAAGGAAGGGCACCTCTACAATTACAGGCATACTATATACCTGAAATCCGACACCAGCATCAGATTTGAAACAATGAGTATATATAAAAGTCGATTCTCTGTTCTTCAACATGTTTCATAATAAGAAACCTGGCTTCTAAGTCAGCCATATTTTTTTATAATACCAATAAAATATTTACAAAAAGATATATCCGGTAATTTCCATGGAAAGGTTGATGATATTCTTAAATGAGAGCACTTTATTTCTGGCTATATCAAGACTGTTCACTAATGTTTTTACCCGAAAATCATAAAGTTGTGGAGATTTTGGGTGCAACTCATATATCTACAATGCCTTACAAGGTTTGCAGTCTGATAGGCTAAAGAATTACGATGTCTTTGCAGCCTGTTTTATTACCATAAATCTAAATAGGTTAGTTTGCCTTCACTTATCAGGACTCTTCACACCTGACTGTACAAACTGACCATTTTTCGAAGGTAATTAGGAAGCATGACCCATACTCATTGCCGCCAATCTTAAAATCAAAACCAAAGTTTCTTCGTAGAATAGAAAAGCTATCGCAGTATCAGTATTTACAGATCACACACTTTACGAGACTTGGGCCTTGCAAATTTGGTGATCAATATGTCAAAGTCAATGTCTCTGAGGATGTCATACTCAATGCTCATCAAAGCCAGGTGACTGAGTTGATCATGATGCATTGTAGTACGAAGTCTGTTTTTTATATACTTCATTTTACTAAATGAACATTCTCCGGAGCAATTTGTGACCATAAGCACCAAGTACATCCATAGCATTATCTCAACATTAGGAAAAGTATCTGCAACTTTCTTGTCTAGCAGATATTTGTAAAGGAAATGTTCCTTCCCTAAGCTATCAGTCTTAACATAATCATCCAGAAACTGGGTGAAAAAAGCTGCAAACTGTACAAGTTCAACACGAAGTGATTGATCCAGATCATCTTTATATTCACAAACTAATTTTACTGCAGCTGCTTCTAATTCAGCACAGCTCAGTGATTCCAATCCAGGTAAGAAACCGAAAAGGGAACAGGTGTTCTCGTAGGCCTTCAAACGTTGATTAAGGGAACTCAAAAACTGATCAATTACTGGAAGAAAATTATCAACACGAAACTTTTCAGAGTGAGAAAGAGTTACTTCCTCAGTTTGTCCATAATCCAACGGATTCAGGCGCACATTGCGGTGACGAATGCGTGGTGGAGAATATTCATCAGTTCCAGTCCTGTCCCTTCTTCTCATAAACATGAAAGCACTTTCCCTTTTCACGTACAAAACATTCCACGGACTTCAACACTGCTACTGCTGTGTTCAGATCAAGTTTTGGGTCTTGCAGTGTATTACTTGTATCATTAACTCGGCCAAGAATGTCATGCCAAAAAACAACATAAATGGCAGTCTCTAATTTGAGCATCTTGTCATGGAGTCCATTGGCCTCATACTGTAAACATAGCCTAAATTTCTAATAGTATTACGTTTTTTACTTTGGTTTTACTGTAGTTTTCCGTGATGGAAAAAGATAAATCATAAATATCCACAACTTATATTTTTACTGAAATTAAAAATTATTTAAGCCTGGGTCCTTTTTTTGAGGCCCCTTAAAATGTGGAGGCCCCTAAAATGTGGAGGCCCCTGGGCAGGTGCCCTCTTTACCCCACCCCCCTAAATCCGGCCTTGTGTGTAAATGTGCATATTTATCTGAATATCAATCGGTAATTTTTGATGGGTGTCGTTCACTAGTGTGAATGAAAAATGACTGCTTACTTTTACCATTTTAAATTTGGTCCTTTCCAGTTTCCTGTAGGAGTTCGAAGTTCTTAAGACGATGAAAGATAGCCATTTTGAATTTATATATATATATATATATATATATATATATATATATATATATATATATATATATATATATATGTGTGTGTGTGTGTGTGTGTGTATATATATATTCTTATGAAGCTGGTCTAGTGTACAGTAAATACAGTAGTTTAGTAATGATTTTATTTATATTTTATTTGTGCATTGCAGAGAGATTAGCCAACTCTTAAGGTGAGTTCTCCTCATGTAGATTCAAGTATATTATGCAAATTACATAAGACCTTGGTCGTTAATTTCATTGTATTCTTTATTCAAGTCAGTATATGTAAATTCACGTTATTTTCAAGAATTAACTTTTTATTTCAAGTAATTTTGTTACGAAGTCTTACGTAAAGTGTTTCAGAGTGTTATGTGATCATACACGAAAGAAACAAGGGCTTATGTAATATTCTTTTATGAGGTACTGCATCATGTTTGTGAGAGAGTACGCAGTGTACCAGGTGCTTTGGAAAATTCTGTACCATGTGCTTTGGAAATTTTGCGAAGGACATAGTGATAGGATGTTATTTTTTTTTTTATTTTGGGGACAAAGGGTGAGCAGAACTAGCTGACTGAGAGAGCCATCTGTCGTGGCGTGAGTATAGGTTTACGAGAGCGATACTTGGTAACTCACGCCCCACGTTTCCCAGTTCGTTAGGAAGTTCTGAAAGCAGCTAGCTTTTATATATAAGGTGACCTCCAGTGTTAGATAGTCAGATAGAGAATTGCAGCCTTAAGACAGCCAACTTCCCCTCTCCCTCTCTTGCACGCAGCTCATGGTATGGTTTTAAAAGTGTTCGGCACCTATAGTGTGTCCTCTCCTAAGTGACTCTGTGCCCCAAAGCAAATAGTTTGTTGAAAAAGATACACAAGACGAAACAGCGATTTTGAATTAATTGTATTACGGTGAGTGTTAGCATTGTGTAAAGTTTTTGTAACTGGTCCTGTAAGAGGGTTAGGTATTTGTATTGTGATCTGGTTATATGTTTTCATTAAGTATCACACTTAAATATTGTATTCAGATTTAATTCAAAGTCAAACAAGTGATTACATAATTTTCATAAGCGTTATTTCTTTTCTTAGTCTAGGGTTTATTAAGATTTAATATTTAAAGTCAAGTAATTATATAACTTTAAGATCGTAAAATTTTTGTCTTAATCTAAGTTTTGTTAAGACTTAATATTTCGAGTGATTTAGTTGATTTATGTAAATTCTTTCAAAGTGTTGTAATTTTTATAGAATATATTTATTTTTGTAAAGAGTGTATAATTAGAATCACCAGTGTTTTCACAGTACTAACGTATCCCTATTAAAGAATCGAAGTAAGAGGTTGTTTTGAATAGTTCTTAATACTAATTACCCAGTTTTGTTTTAAGTGTACTTAAAAGACCTTTGGGTATTATTATCATTATTAGCCAAGCTACAACCCTTGTTGGAAAAGCTAGATGCTATAAGCCCACAGGCTCCACTAGGGAAAAATAGTCCAGTGAGGAAAGGAAATAAGGAAATAAATAAATGATGAGAACAAATTAACAAAAAATCATTCTAAAAACAGTAACAACGTCAAAACAAATATGTCATATATAAACTATTAACAACGTCAAAACAGATATGTCATATATAAACTATAAAAAGACTCATGTCAACCTGGTCAAAATAAAAACATTTGCTGCAACTTTGAACTTTTGAAGTTCTACTGATTCAACTACCCGATTAGGAAGATCATTCCATAACTTGGTCAGAGCTGGAATAAAACTTCTAGAATACTGTGTAGTATTAAGCCTCATGATGGAGAAGGCCTGGATATTAGAAATAACTGCCTGCCTAATATTACGAGCAGGATAGAATTGTCTAGGGAGATCTGAATGTAAAGGATGGTCAGAGTTATGAAAAATCTTATGCAACATGCATAATGAACTAATTGAACGACGGTGCCAAAGATTAATATCTAGATCAGGAATAAGAAATTTAATTGATCGTAAGTTTCTGTCCAACAAATTAAGATGAGAATCAGCAGCTGAACACCAAACAGGAGAACAATACTCAAAACAAGGTAGAATGAAAGAATTAAAACACTTCTTCAGAATAGATTGACCACCGAAAATCTTGAAAGACTTTCTCAATAAGCCAATTTTTTTGTGCAATTGAAGAAGACACATACCTAATGTGTTTTACAAAAGTAAATTTGCTGTCGAGAATCACACCTAAAATTTTAAGTCATACAAAGTTAAAGAAACATTATCAATAGTGAGATCCGGATGTTGAGGAGCCATCGTCCTTGACCTACTAACAATCATACTTTGAGGTTTGTTAGGATTCAACTTCATACCCCATAATTAGCACCAAGCACTAATTTTAGCTAGATCTCTATTAAGGGATTCACCAACCCCAGATCTACATTCAGGGGATGGAATTGATGCAAAGAGAGTAGCATCATCTGCATATGCAACAAGCTTGTTTTCAAGACCAAACCTCATGTCATATGTATATAGTATGAAAAGTAATGGGCCAAGAACACCACCCTATAGAACACCAGATATCACATTCCTACACTCACTATGGTGCCCATCAACAACTCTTTCATATCTATTACTTGAAAAATCAATAATGATGCTAAAAAATGACCACCCACTCCCAACTGTTTCAGGTTGAAAACAAGGGCCTCATGATTAACACGGTCAAAGGCAGCACTAAAATCAAGGCCAATCATACGAATTTCCTGACCACAATCAAGGGATTTCTGTACAGCATTGGAGATTGTAAGAAGGGCATCACTGCTCCAAGGCCTTTACGAAACCCAAATTTCAAACTAGGGAATAGATGATTACCTTCAGCAAACCTATTAAGACGTTTTGCCAGAAGACGTTCAAAAACTTTAGATAATAGGGGAGTTATGGAAATTGGGCGGTAATCAGTTGGACTTGATCAACCACAAACACATTTACATAGAGGAGTAACATTACCAATTCTCCAAAAAGTGCTAAAAGCTCCTCTTCTTGCTAACTTGCGCAAAATAACAGATAACTTTGGAGCTAAGAAATCTGCAGTCTTTATAAAAAACAAATGAAAAACACCATTTGGGTCTACACCTCCATAAGCATCAAGGTCCATCAACAGAGCTTTAATTTCACAAGTTCGAAAAGCTAAACTAGTTAGTTTAGCCTCAGGAAAACAGGAATGAGGAGCCTCAGGAAAACAGGAATGAGGAACTTCATGTTTTTCATCACTCTGTTACTGTCAAAAACATCAGCCAAAAGGGTTGCCTTTTCCTTTGAACAGTGAGTGACTGAGCCATCTGGTTTAGGTAAAGGAGGAACTGTTGCATCTACACCAAAGAGTGCAGATTTAAGGGTAGACCACCATTTATGTTCCTGAGTTGTACCAGAAAGGGTTTCTTTTATGGTTAAATTGTATTCCTTTTCAGTTGAGGCATAAACTCTCTGAGCAAAAGCTCGAAGCTGAGTATAGTTATTCCAGGTCAAATCTGATCTGTTACCCTTCCAAAGATGATAGGCCTCCTGCTTTTCCAAATAAGCACGTCTGCAATCATCATTGAACCATGGTTTGTCCTTCACTCGGTACCTTAGCACATGAGAAGGGATACGCCTACCAATTATGTTGCCTAGATTCTCACTGAAAGGGACAACAGGATCAACACTACTATATGATTGTGACCAATTCAAGCACATAAGATCATGCAAAATCCCATTCCAGTCTGCTTGGGATTTCATATAAATTTTACAAGAGTATGATACACCAGTGTTTTAATATAATGCTGTCTAAGAGTTATACAATTTCCTCAGAGTTTGGGTATTATTCAAATATAACAGATTTATGTAAAAAGAAACAGGTGAGTTTGGAACTCAAGAGGTTGTGTAGCTTGCCTGCTGTAATATATATATATTTTTGGTTCCCAAACAAGGAACCATAATATATATATATATATATATATATATATATATATATATATATATATATATATATATAGATAGATATTATTATTATTATTATTATTATTATTATTATTATTATTATTATTACTAGCTAAGCTACAACCCTAGTTGGAAAAGCAGGATGCTATAAGCCAAAAAGCTCCAACAGAGAAAATAGCCAAGTGAGGAAAAGAATGAAGGAAAATAGAATATATTAAGAAGAGTAACAATAAAATAAATATCTCCTATGTAAACTATGAAAACTTTAACTAAACAGGAGGAAGATTGATTGATTGATTGATTGAAAGTTTTCTGGCATCCTGACATCTAAGGTCATTGACGCCGATAGCATTTATTATATATGAAAATTAAAGAGAATTCAATTAAAACCATAAAAATTAAGAAGTCATTACAATAGTTAAATAGTTTTCAGAAGACCTGCTTCTGAAATAAATCTAAAAATTCCGCTCACATAGTAGGACACATCATGTCCAAGAATCTTGGTAAGGATAAATCTGCCATCCTCACCTCGAGCCTCAAATAGATATCTATTTCTTAAGTTAGTAAAATTAGGGCATTCGGTCAACAAATGCCTCACTGTTAAAGGTACTAAACGGTTGGTGTTGGCCCTTCAGCAGAAACTCGTGTGTCAACCGTGTGTGACCAATACGGAGACGACAAAGAGTCGTCTCCTATTTTCGGGGTATCATGTTATACCTCCAAGGTGATATGATATTTGTTACTTCCCTTATTTTATTGCCATCTTGACTATCCCAGTGTTGTTGCCATTTATTAAAAACCAATTTCTTGATGTAAGGAAAGAAATCATTATAGGGAATGGGATACCTCCTTGGTAGCAACTCGGATGCCGCATTCTTCGCCAGTAAATCTACCTTCTCATTCCCAGACACACCTACATGTGCTGGAACCCAGCAAAATCGAACTGTTATACCTCTCCGTCCAATAATAAAAAGCCATTCTAAAATCTTTAAAACTAGAGGGTTACTAGAATTAAAAACTTCTAAAGCTTGAAGAACACTCCTCGCATCACAAAAAATTGTAAAATTACCCTCCTTTTCCAAAGCTATTTTCTCAATAGCGGTTAGTATGCCATACAGTTCGGTACTAAATATGGAAGCTGTTAGAGGAAGTGCGCCTCTACAATTAAAATCATTACTACGTACTCCAAATCCAACGCCAGCATTAGATTTGGAGCCATCAGTATATATAAAAGTCGATCCTCTATGTTCTTCAACATGTTCCATAAAAAGAGACCTGGATTCTAAGTCAGTCATATTCTTCTTAACTCCAATAAAGTATTTACAAAAAGATATGTCAGGTAATTTCCATGGAGGCGTTGATGATACCTTGAATGGAAGCACCTCAATTCTAATTATATCCAGATTGTCTAATAATTGTTTAACCCGAAACCCAAAAGGTTGAGGAGATTTTGGGTGAAACTCAAAGTAGGTCGAGTGCCTTACAAGGCTTGCAGTCTGAAAGACTGAAGAATTAGGGAGTCTTTGCAATCTAAACCAATACCAAATAATAGAGAACATTCAGTAATGGTCTACAGGCAACTCCCCAGCATCAACAAGGAGACTTGTGATAGGAGAGGTTCTAAAGGCTCCTGTAGACAATCTTATACTAGCATGATGTATAGAATCTAATATTTTTAACCGGCTTGGGGTGGCTGAGGAGTATATTTCACATCCATAACTAAATTTGGAAAAAAAACAAGGCCTTGTATAATTTTAAAATTGTATTGCGGTCCGCCCCCAATGATGTATGGGACAATACTTTTAAAAGATTCAAAGCTTCAAGACATTTAGCTTTTAATGCTTTTAAGTGAGAAACCCATGTAAGCCTACAATCAAATATCAACCCTAAAAATTTAGCTTCACTTGTACATGGAATCCGTTGACCTTTGATGTATATATCCGGGTCTGGATGTACTCCCCGGATACGAGAGAAATGGACAATTGTAGTTTTACTTGTCGAGAATTTAAATCCATTCATATAGGCCCAATGGATAATTTTATCAATAGAGAGTTGTATTTTTCTCTCAACCATTGCCATTCTAGTCCCAGCAAATGATATGGAGAGATCATCCACAAATAATGTTGCGAGAACATCCCGGGGAATGACTGAGGATATCCCATTAATTGCTAATGCAAAAAGGGTTACACTCAGCACACTCCCCTGAGGAACTCCTTCTTCCTGGCATTTACTATGTGACAGAGCTTCCCCAACTCTCACTTGGAGAACTCTATGTGAAAGAAATGACTGAATGAATAGTGGTAGCTCTCCTCTTAATCCTAACTCATGGATTCTTTTAAGTATACCGTATCTCCATGTGGTATCATATGCCTTTTCAAGATAAAAAATGACTGTCACATGGTGCTGTTTGGAAGCGAACGCTTCACAAATGGAGAACTCAAGTTGTATCAACACATCAGTCGTTGAGTGCATTTTTCTGAATCCACATTGAATGGGTGATAAAATACCCTTCTTTTCAAGGTACCACATCAGTCTTACATTGACCATCATTTCCATAATTTTGCACAAACAAGATGTCAATGCAATTGGCCTATAATTTGCTACTAAAAACTTGTCCTTACCGGGTTTTAAAAAGGCTAAAATAATGGCTAGTTCCCAAACACTTGGATAACTATGATCATGCCATATTCTATTAAAAATGCTTAAAATAAATAACTTTGTATTAAAATGTACGTGTTTAATCATTGCATATGGAAAATTCCATCGGGTCCAGGGGCTGTATCGTTACACGTCGCAAGAGCAGAATCAAATTCTCTTTCAGTAAAAGAATTGTATGACTCTTGCTTTCTTGTTGCAAAATTTAAAACTTTCTTTTCTTCAATGCTTCTATACTGGTGACCAGGAGGTGCTTCACACTTGCTCGATACATTTGAAAAATGGTCAGCCAGGGCATTGCTAACTTTGGTTGCTCCAGTCATATACTGGCCATTTACCTTTAACACTGGTAGTGGGTTTGGGGTGAATTTGCCTGCTATCTTTTTGACTTTCCTCCACACAGATGAAGTTTGTGTTCTACTGTTAATGGAGGAAACAAATGACATCCAAGACTGGCGCCTAGCTTCTTTCATGGCACGACGGAACTGTGCTCTACATTTCTTGCATATGGCTAAATTCTCCTCAGTACGGCGCATGCGCAATCGAGTTAAAGACTTTCTTGTGGCTCTGTGCAGGGCAGTTAGTTCAGATGACCACCAGGGGACTGGTCGTCGTCTGAATATCCCTGTTGTTTTGGGAATGGAATTTACTCCTGCTGTGTGAAGAGTTCCATTGAGTAAGTCTCTGCATTTCCTTCAATTTCACTTAGCTCCCGAAATCTATCCCAGTCCGCCTTATCAAGATTCCATCGAGGCGATCTCTGTAAAGGTGGACCATTGTTGGTGTTTATAATGATTGGTGCATGATCACTAGTATGCCAATCATCTAATGTTCTCCAATTAAAATCGAGAAGACAGTTAGAGCTTGCAACTGATAGGTCAATGCAGGACAAGGTACCTGTCTGTACATGAAAATGTGTGGGCTTTCCCGTATTGAGGAGTCCGACATCTTCATTCTCCAAAATTGATGATATAATATTACCCCTTGCATTTGCCAAAACATCACCCCATAAAGGATGTCTACTATTAAGATATCCTAGTAAGAGAAAGGGTTGTGGGAGTTGTTTAATCACTTCTAATCATAGACTCCTTTAAGGAAGGACTGGAACGTCCCCTGCTCGGGGTTTTTAACTTGAGTCTGAAAGATTAACTTGAGTCTGGACTAAAATGACTTCTAGAATGGCTAGAAACACGTTCTCTGGATCAAAATGGGGGTTTTTGAGGATGGTGAGTTCAATAGTAACATTTTCAACACCACCTGGGTCATCTTCAAGGTCTAAAGGTCATTTATCAAGGTCAAATTTGTGAATTTTGGTAATTTTTGCTCGTTTTTTGTGTGTAACTCATAAATGGTGAGAGATAGCTGATTATAATATGAGGCAAGTCTGCAGAGCTGTCCGAATTTAATATATATTGTCATATATCGTCCTTCAAGAAAGGACTGGAACGTCCCCTGATCGGGGTTTTTAACTTGAGTCTGAAGGATTAACTTGAGTCCTGGACTAAAATGACTTCAAAGAAGGGCTAGAAACACGTTCTCTGAGTCAATATGGGGGTTTTTGAGGACGGTGAGTTCAATAGTGACATTTTCAACACCACCTGGGGTCATCTTCATCATCTTCAAGGTCAAAAGGTCATATTTCAAGGTCAAAATAGTGAATTTTGGTCATTTTTACTCGTTTTTGTGTGTAACTCATAGATGGTGAGGGATGGCTGATTACAATAAGAGGCAAGTCTGTAGTTCTGTCCAAATTTAATATATATTGTCAAATATTGTATTACTCAAACATTCCAAACAAGCCCTAAAACAATGAAACACTAAAATAAGAAATAAAGAACGGTATTTCTCATCACAACAAAACTCAAAGACATTAACATTTGATTAGATGAACATCGCTAGATGGAGAGCTTTTCTTTGTCACTTACATTGAGAACCTGAGCTTTCAATAGAATGTTGGCTAAAGTCGTACATGCAGCATTATTAGTAGCTAAAGGTGCATCTACAAAAGATAACAATTCAGCAAAATGAAAGCGGCAATGCATTTTAGTCATGGCATGCAAATTATAGGCATTATGTACAAAAAAAGACAGTTGAAATAGTTGGCACACTCAGTCCACCTCTATTCAAATGATCTAAGAACTCAGATGACACCTCGTTACCATCTTCATCATCCATGATATCCTCCATACTAGTGCTATTACAATATTTATGAACAAGGTATCCAGCCAAATATACAACTTTATGCTTAAGGTTATCAGCAGACCTCAAGAGCTCCCGAGTGTCTTGAGGAGTGATCTCGTCAATGAGTTCACTTCGCTCATCTGGATTTATGGAAGAAGTACAATTCTTGTCGCAATCAAGCACACGAGAACTAGATTCTGGCATAATGTCATGCTTTAGAAGTGTCTGCAAATATGTAAGTTTTGCTGCAGCCATAATGTCAACTACATCAATGTAGAAGTTTCCACCACTTCTTTGCCTGGCTTGACCGAAAAACTTTTCCAAGGCTTCATCCGCGAATATAGCAGGAAGAACGTAGTCAAAGTCTTTCTCTGCCAGAAGCAATTTGGCAGCAGCCACATTATTACGTGTAGACACAATGAATGCTTCAGCAGTTTGCTTAGTTAACTTCAGCTTACGACCACTACCTCCTTGCCATGTGCAGGTCGATATAATTTGGCAGGCGTCCTCCAACTTAGTGAAAGATGTACAGTCTGCTGTCCAAGGCTGTCTGGATTCGTCACGTAGATGTCTAGCTGAGAAACGGTCTTTCACATTCATCATCTTGAACCACACACTCATTGTCTGGGTGAGAATGGTGGTGCCTTCGCTGATGCCCAATGAATCCTTGAAGGTCTTTAAGGCAGCGACAGTCTTGTCATTGAACACCTGACATACTAAGGGTACGCTCTGGCGTTGAAGGGGTTTGAGGAAAACAGCAGTGTGCGTCAGCTTGGTTAAGCGAATAGGAGTAGCTCGGTCGATCTCAAAAAGCTTCCGAATATCACTCCAGTAAGCTTTGTACTCATTGCCATGTACAAGAAATGAGAGTGTCTGGCCATCAACAGTAATCCAGTTGTTACGAACATTTTTGAAGATGTGCACGTAGTCGTACACTAAGAACAGAGATTGCTCTTGAATGGATAGCACTTGACAACTTCCAGGTCCTCCAAGTTTTGAATAAACACTGCGATTGGTATTGCAATTGTCACATATCAAAGAAATCACAGTACCGCCAGCACCAACTACAGCTTATCGGCAGCTAGCTTTTTGCCGGGTAAAACGAGTAGAATATAGCGTGGACCACCAAAATGGCAGGCAACTTCAACAACCATAGCATGTGAAGCAAGCATTTCATGGTCACTACCCGCTGCAACGTTTTGAGCATATCCTAGAACATGTCCTCCAGAAAATCGCAATGTCTCGATCAGCTTTACTTCATCAAACATTAGATTCACCAAACGCTGCTGCGGCTTAAGCTGGTCGAATAACGTTTTGAGGTTGGAGTCCTGCAGACTACTAGAAAGCACCTCTTTTTATCTTTTTTGTTGATGGTAGAATGATTAAGCCAGATCGACGAATCATTTTGCATGCACTGGGTGATATGTTGTGAAGCTGCATTGCGAATATCAGTGTCGGTATGAAATCGACGACCATCAGGAGGTTTGAACACAAGCCGCAGCTGTGACAGAATGAAGGTTAAATGAGGAAGCTCGTGTGCCTCAGTCATTTTGCAGAGCTGGCTTATTATGTACTGAAGACTTTCCTGGCTTGTGTACTCATAGGTGTTTACCTGTTCAGTTATGGATCTAATCTGGGACCATTTTGAGAGCAAGCTGTTCTTTTGCAAAGGAAAAAGTCATTTAGGCACCTCAATGCCATCTTTCTCAACTCTATTCAAGAATAGGAATCCAAAAGGTGAGTTGACTTGTTGTAGATGAAAGAACTGCTTGACAGTTTGTCCAGTAGCGTCAGTTCTTGATAGGTAGAGATCTTTCTGGTCTTTTATGACGTTAAAACCAGGAAAATGGGAGCTAATTTTGGCGCGAAATTGGTCGAAATCTCGGATTTTATCTGCAGCCTCAGCAGCTGCATGCACCTTTTTAGCTCTTGATTGTGATGTAGAAGATGATGTTGGGCGTGGGGCTGAGGTAACCTGCTTCAAAGCTGATTTTGGTATTCCAGGAAATATTGATGGAGGTTGTTTGGGTCGCTTGCCACCCTTAACTGACACCCATTCACAATTGAAATGTGTCTCACAAATATATATCTCCTTCAAGCGTCTCAAGCTTTCTTTCTCATTCGGCATTGCCAATATCCATCTCTCCCTCTCCTCAGGATCTTTTGGGAAGGATATGACTTTTACATAAGGTGTCCCATCATAGTTCCCTTTACAACCAAAGCAGCTACAGTGACGTGGCATATTGTGAGATCACCAGCTGGACCGTTTCTATAACAAAAACAGAAACAAAACACATTAGTCAGTGAGATTTGAACAGAAAATGGGATATGCATAGAAAACGAGATAAAAACAGGAAAAGTTGTGGGAGCAAAATGATCTTAAAATTTGAAAATACATAACATATATCAATTTTTTAAAAAATCAGGCATGAAGTCTCTCAGACTCAAGTTAAAAACCCCGAGGTCCTGATGTTCCAGTCCTTCCTTAAAGGAGTCTATGCTTCTAATATATTATCATATGAGATGTTATCATTTGGAGGCAAGTAAAGAGAACAGATTGTGTATTTTCTCCCTATATCAATCTGTACAGCCACTGCCTGCAGAGGGGTACAGATAGACAAAGATATTTGGGGAACATCTCGACGAACGTATATAAGACTTCCCCCATGGCACCCTCCTCGTTGATCATATGGTGTCCTATAGCTAACATACTCTCGAGGACAAGGAGTATTAGCATCGAGCTTGCTTTCTTGTACACATACTGTTATAGGGGAGTGCTCACGTATGAGGAGCTTAAGTTGTTCATATTTCGCCCTTAAACCCTGGCAATTCCATTGCAGAATGGAGGAAAAAACTATGGTTTATTTTTTGGAAGACACCTTAGATGAAGTCTTCCCATTGGCAATATTTGATCTAACAATCTTTCCCGCAGGTATCTCTAGAGAGGATCTTGATATAGTGGGTTTTGTGTTTCTCTTTTTCTTTGTGTCCTTTTGATATAATTGCTGAGGAGGATGGTGGACCTCAACTTGAATTTCTGATTGGTTCAATTTACCTTCTAGTTGATCAGAAACATCAGCAGACAAGATATCATATTTATTTGAAGTTGTGACTTTGTTTCTTATGGTAGGAGGCGAGAGAGATGGAGGTCTCTCTCTTTTTCGATTAAAAGGTTGTGATTTGTCCGGTTTTTGCACCTTCCCCACTACAGGTTCACCAGGTAAATTGGTTTCAAGTGGAACCTCCATCAGATCAGGCAAGGACACGGCCTGTGAGAGGTTTGTACTATTGTTTAAAATCGGAGTAGTTGGCTTTTGAATAATTTTCAGATCTTTAAGTAACCGTTTTGATTTTTCTACAGTTTCTGGATATAGCTTTTCGATGGGACTTTCAACCTCTTTAACTACTTTCATTTGTTTCTTTATCTTAGAAGTAGAGATATAATTTTTGTCTGTGTGGTTTGGCAAGTTTTTCTTCAGAACCATTGAAAAAGGTTGCCCTGGTCTTATTTGCTTTTCAAGAGCTCTTTTATGAGCCTCTTTAAAAGTAACCCTTTCCATGGTCCTAATGGCCTGAATTTCTTTTTCAAAAATAAACTTAACACAGCTTTTAGATGTAGCTGGGTGTGCTTCCCCACAATGTATGCAATTAGGGTTTTCTATGCATACTCCATGACTACTTCTTCCACAGTTGGCACAAACAGCTGGCTTATTGTTTAGTTTTTCTTTACATTTCTGGCTTAAATGGCCATACATTTGGCAATGATAATATCGCAATCGTGAAGGGATATGTGGTTTTACCTTCAAAGATAACCAACCAGCTTTTATAACATTTGGTAATCGGCATTGATCAAATGTTATAATTAAAGTAGCAAGAGGAATACGTTGTTCTCCAACTCTCTTTCTCATTCTGACTACTTTAACTACTCCTTGAATTTTCAGTTCATCCTCAATTTCTTTTTCCTCTATATCCAACAATTCTGAAGCATATATCACACCTCTACTCTGGTTGAAAGTAGGGTGCGAAACGCATTTTACGCTATGACCATTCAATGTTGTAAGTGTTTTTAACCTTTCACCTTGTAATGGGGACAGTGTCTCTATCAAGAGACTTCCATTTCCCTGGGGTAAAATTTTTGGCTGCCCTCCACATAAAGTAACTATTTCCCTATTACCTTTAAAAACATTTATGCGATCATTTTTTCCGTTTTCAAATTCCAAGATAAAAAAATTTTCATAATTCACTACTTCATAGTGACCAGGTAATACTTCTACTTTTCTATATCTTTCTGTACTGTCATCATTTTTCACCCTCACTCTTCTTTTCTAGCGTTTTATTATTCACATGACATGAATAAGGTTCCAACGTTACAATGTTAGAACCCGAGTTGGAGCTGTCTGTACCGAGGTCCATGTTTGTATTTTCCAGGTCGTCAACAGAGGGGTGGGTTTTTTTGTTATGAGCAAGCCGGGTTATCGGAGGATGTCAGTCCTCCTATCCCAAGTGGCCCAACACGAGAAGAGGCTTCAGCGGGGACCAGCCCTCTATTAGAGAGGGGCTGCCTCTCTTAAGGTGGGCGTACACTGGTCAGTGGGGTTAGTTAGCCCCTCCTACCGTTGACTCCAATGCCTGGCGTCACCCATTACCCGCAAATATGGGTGACTTAAAACCGGATCACTGGAGCCCGACTCTTAACAGACTTGGTCTGCACCCAATGGGGTCTGCCAGAGGGTGATGGCGTCTAAATTGGCACAAGTTGAGATGGAATGCCGTCCATCCCACACTGTGCCAAATCCAAAGCAACATCCAAAGTATAATCGAACATGCCAAAGTCGTCAACAATATCGAGCCCAAAAGGAAGAGATGGGAGAAAAAAGAAATAATCAAAAGTAAAAGAGAAAGTGCTGACTGATTTAGTTGGATCGACAGCTGGGCACCGAGGTCCAGTGGGAAGTAGTTCCCACTGTTCATTAGAGCCCAGCTGCTAATCCCTAAGCCACCCATCCTCATCAAGGCTTCAGCATTTGGGGGGACAGGAGGAAGAGAAATAAGATAGAATAATGGGGTCGAGTGTACCCTCAAGCAAGAGAACTCTAACCTAAGACAGTGGAAGACCATGGTACAGAGGCTATGGCACAACCCAAGACTAGAGAACAATGGTTTGATTTTGGAGTGTCCTTCTCCTAGAAGAGCTGCTTACCATAGCTAAGTCTCTTCTACCCTTACCAAGAGGAAAGTGGCCACTGAACAATTAGTGCAGTAACCCCTTGAGTGAAGAAGAATTGTTTGGTAATATGTGTTGTCAAGTGGATGAGGACAGAGGAGAATATGTAAAGAATAGGCCAGACTATTCAGTGTGGATGTGTGTAGGCAAAAGGGAAAATGAACCGTAACCAGAGAGAAGGATCCAATGTAGTACCATCTGACTAGTCAAAAGACCCCATAACTGTGTGTCTATTTATGTTTATGTATATGTATATGTATGTATATATATAATATATATATATATATATATATATATATATATATATATATATATATATATATATATATATATATATATATATATATATATATATATATATATATATATATATATATATATATATATATATATAAAGCACACATTAGCATTGTATGGGCTCCCTAGTGGCCCTCCATATTCAGCTGTGCCCTCTAGGTGCCAACTCACTGACAGACTCCTAGCTATGCCAAGAGTTCCCAAACATTTCTATTACTAAAACCCTGCCATACTCTATTAATAATGTTTAAAATTAATAACTAAGTATTAACAGATATATGTTTCATTATTCCATATGGAATTCTATCGGGTCCAGGGGCTTTATCATTACTAGTAGCAGGTGCGGATTAAGATTCGTTTTCAGTAAAAGGAGCAATGCAAGATTCCTCCCTTTCTGTTGTCAAATTTAGCATTTTCTGTTCATAAATAATTCTATACTGGTGACCAGGAGCGCCTTCACACTTGCATGATACATAGGAGAAATTATCGACTAAGGCATTGCTAACATCAGTTGCTCCAGTCACATACTGACCATTTACCTTAAACTCTGTTGGTGGGTTGGGGGTAAATTTGCTTGCTATCATTTTTACTTTCCTCCATACAGTAGACGGTGGTGTTCTACAGTTGAATGAGGAAACAAAAGATATCCAAGACTGGTGCCTAGATTCTTTCACTGCATGGCAGAACTGTGCTCTACATTTTTTGTCTCTAATTACATTCTTCTCCGTAAGGTGTCTATGTAATCATGTTAAAAAGGTTCTTGTGGCCCTGTGCAGGGCAGTTAGTTCTGAAGACCACCAGGGGACTGGTCATCGTTTGGATAACCCAGCCATTTGGGGAACTGAAGTGATGCATAATGTATGAAGCCTTTCATTCAGTTAGTCTATGGCATCATCAACACTTTCAAACTCTTCAACTTCGCTTGACTTCCAAAATCTATTCCAATCCACCTTGTCAAGGTTCCATCTGTAAGGGTGGATTATAATAATTGGTGCATCATCACTAGTATACCAATCATTTAATGTTTTCCAATCAAAATCGAAAAGGAAGTTAGAGCTTGCAATTGAAAGATCAACGCATGACAAGTTACCTGTCTGAACAGGAAAGTGCATGGGCGAGAAGTCCTACATGTTCATTTCCCCAGTTGATGATACAGTATAACGTTGCCCTTTTTGTTTACTAAAACATCGCCCCCTAAAGGATGTCTGCCATTAAAATCTCCAAGCAAGATAAAAGGTTGGGACTGATTGATTGATTATTAGATATCATCTGGCATTGTAACAGCAAATTTAGTTTACGATTATTATATATTTCTTATTTCAAACCATGATTGAATTTTATCAAATAAATTAAGTTTCCATGCGAAACTTAAATGGCAATTCACATTGCACTCAGGTCCAATAATTTTATATAGCATGTATATACCATTGCTGTCCTTCCAATTATGAAAATGGCGCAATCTCTTGATAAACTAACTTGGACACTCGGTTAATGTATGCTTCACAATCAATGGCAACATACAATCTTTACAGAATGGCTGATGTTCTCCACTGATCAAAAGCTGTGTGTCAATCTAGTGTGACCAAATCTCATTCGGAACAGCACCACTTCTCTTGATCTTTTCCAATAATTGTATAAGTCAGGGTCCATTTATGCCTTATAAGGCATAAATGGATCGCCACAGTTTTCGAAGTTGAAAACTTAAATCCTCGTTTGGCAGCTGAATCTTTCTTTCAGCAACAGCCATTAATGATGCTGCAAATGAGATAGAGAAGACATTGACAGATAAGGTGTGCATGACTTCATGAGGGATTACAAAACTAATACCATTTATGGATAAGGCAAATAATGTTACACTAAGGACACTGCCTTGTGGAACGCCTTTTTCTTGATTAAGAATTGATGAGAATATATTTCTTACTCTAACTTTAATCTGACAGTTATTCAGGAATAGTCTGACAAACATTGGTAGTTTCCATTTAAGGGCCGATTTTGTAAATGGTTTGAAGAATACTGTGTCTCCGAGTAGTATAGTCTGACTTTTCAAGTGAAAGAAAATGAATATGTGATGATTTTTGCTGCAAAAAGCTTCACAAATTGATACCTCTACTCTTACTAAAACACAATGCAGGATTGCATTAGTTGGAAGCCACAATCTGAGGGGTTAAAAAGTCCTTTCTGGTCTAAAACTCCTACCAATTGTACGTTCTCCATCTTATCCATTAATTTACATATAGAAGATGTTAATGCAATCATCCGATAGTTGGTCATTATTCCAGGGTTCTAAAAGGCTAAAATTATAGAAATGCTCCAAATATTTGAGAAGTAAATTCTCTTTCCAAATTTTATTGATGATACCGAGTAAAGAAGATTGTTTCTATGGGTAAGTGTTTGATCATTAAATATGTGATATTATCAATTCCAGGAGTTGCCAAATCATTAAATGCAGATAAAACTGACAAAAGCTCTTCCATGCTAAAAGGAAAATTATATGATTCTATTTTTATAGCTCAAGTCGACAGGGCGATTCTCTTCTTGTATACGTTGTTGGTAATATAAAAAATGTAAGGTATTTTGAAGAATTTTTGAAAAATTACATCTGAATGCTTCACTTACATTCCCTGTATTTTGTAACATTTGACCGTTGCATTCAATTACAGGTGATGGTAGAGGTATATGTTTCTCGTTAATCTTTCTTATTTTTGTGCAGACTTACGTTAAGTTAGTCTTCCAAACAATTTTGGATATAAAGTTTACCGAAGACAGGCACTTAGCCTGTTTGATTTAGTATCGAAACTTGGTTCTTGCATCCTTATAACAAACTAAGTAATAGTTACAAGGATGTTGTCGATATCCAGTAAAAGTTGCTAACACAGCTTTACGAGTTATTCGACACTAAATATTCCATCAAAGAACTGATTTTCGTGTAAACTGACCTATATTACGAAGAATGGACTAATTACCGGCATCTATGATGACCTTATCAAAAAACTCAGGGCTTCCTCAATAGTGGAAAAATTATCAGTACCAATTTCTAATCATGTGAGCAAAGAAAACAATGTGCAATTAGCTTTATCTATTACCCATCGTGGAGATCTTGGTGCAGATATTTCAAGTAAATTAATTAGGATTGGGAAATGGTCACTTCCCATACCTTCATCCACTAATTTCTATGAAAAATATAAAAACCACTCAGGAGTTCATAATGAGATACGTATAGAGGTAAGGGTTCCATTTTGTACATGAAATGTTGGTGCTCCAGTAATCAGAACAGCTGGCTCCTTCTCTTCAATGAAAGAAAAAATTAGATTGCCTGGGGAGTAAGAAATAATATTTCCCCCACCCCCCAAAGGAGATCTCCCATTAAAATCTCCCAAGAGTAAAAATGCCTTAGGAAGCTGATCTAACAATTTATGAAGATTTTGCTTCAGGTTTTGTTTAACTCGATTGAGTGGCAGATATATGGAGCAGATGGTGTATACTCACTTTGAATGCACTTGCACAGCTAATGCCTGATGATTTGTTTGTAAACTAATCTTATTTTTTATGATATCGTGTCGCACCAATAAAGCTTGTCGCACACTGAGCCGGAACGGAACCGCCGCCTAAGCCACCGAAGCCTCAGAACAGAACAGAAACGACGTCCAGCGCGCACACTGAGCCAGAAGCCACAGAACGGAACTGACTTTTATATAAACGAAGGAAGTTTTCCTTAATCATAACCGAGTTTTTATTTAATTGATGTTACAATGATTAGATATTCTGTATATCAATCTTTTATCGAATCCGTAAGCCAGATGTTTATATGTTTTCAAAAAAGAAAAAATAATAATAATAATAATAGCAATTAATAATCACTCCAAAATTCTTTGTATTAAATCATAAGTTCACATCATTGTTATTAAAGTATATTCGTCAAATTTCTGACATCAGCAAAAAAAAAAAAATAATAATAAACAATAATAATAAATAATAATCGCTCCTAAAATCTTTGTATTAAATCATATGTTTAAAAATTGTTATTAAAATACATTCGTCAAATTTCTGACATCAGAAAAATATTGGTTGCTATCACACTAACCTCCGAATTCCTCAGCAACCCTCTCCAAAACCACCGCTGCAGTCGTTCTGAGCATGCGTAGCCTGTCAGACGCCACCGACGCTTCAGAAAAAATATCTTTCAAAGAATACTGTGTCGGTTCCGTTATGTTCTGGCGCGTCAGTTCCGTTCTGTTCTGGCCCAATGTGCACACCCAGGTAAGAATGCATGCTTTCCATTTCTATCGGACGTTTCGGTTCTGATCGGGCGCGTCCGTTCGGGCTCAGTGTGCGGCAAGCTTAATGCACTCCCACCATGTCTACCTTCGTCTTCCTGGAGTTCATTATGATAAAATAAATATTTTGTGGGGCATTATTTTCTTTTGGCCAGGCATTGTTTCTCGAAAAGGATAAGACTGGAAAATCATTTCTAAAGATTCATATTTAGATATAAGGCCTTGGTAATTCCATTGAAGAATCGTGAGTTCTCTACCATAAGAACAAACTGAGATATTTTTAATTACAGTTTTATCTTTGGGGCATTTGTTATGGGAAAAGTCTTTAATGTTGTTTTTATGGTATCCCCTCCGGTGTTCTTTCTCTCTTTTTATTTTCTTTAAGATGATTGACAGTTTCAGGTAAAGGACTGCCTTATTCCTTGTTGGTATTGTCTAATGATGTGTTTATATCACCATTTACAATACTTTTAGTTGGACTTCCACCTTTTCTAATGATACATATTGCTTTAGATAAATTTTATTCTGATCTTCAAGTAAATGTTCTGAGCTTTCTTTAGATCAAGATGGTTTTGTAATATCTGTTCTATAGGTATCTCTTTTGATGTAGCTAGGTGTGCTACCCCACAGAAAATATTTTATCCAGAATTGGCATAAACAGCTGCCTTATTATTTAATTTTTCCTTGCACTTTTGGTTTAAACGGCCATAGATTTGACAATGCTAACATCGAAATGGTGAAGGGATGTATAGTTTCACCTTCAAAGATAGCCAAATAGCTTTAATAAAATTGGGTAGCCTACACTGATCAAAAGTTATAACTAAAGTAGCAAGAGGAACATGTTGTTCTCCAACTTTCTTTCTCATTCTAACTACTTTTACTACTCCTTGAATTTTCAGTTATTCTACAATTCCTTTTTCCTCTATCTCTAGTATCTCTGGAGCATATATCACACCCTTACTCGGGTTGAAAATAGGGTGTGAAAAACATTTGACCCTATGATCATTGTCACGGAGTTGCTTGTTCAAAAGACGAGTAACTTACACAATTCATAATTCAAGAATTTATTTGCAATACATATAGTCCGTGGGCTGAGGGGGCTCACCTTGCACCCCCCCCCCTTAAAATTGACAAAAGTGCATTTAGGTTGTAGCATTTGATCCATATTTTCATTTTTTTAATGTTCCCATTGAAAAAATAGGGACGCACTACCAATCCTCGGCCACTTTATTTGATGACATCATCGAGTTTTGCAGCTGCCAATTTTGGGGTAGGGGAAACCTAATTAGACATAACTCTGGACTGAATGGTCAGAGAAAGATAAATGACATATCAAAATGTTTGCTTTGGGTCTCTCTAACAGATAAAATAGACAATTTGCAATTATGTTTAATAATTAGGTCACCAGAGGTCAAAAGGTCACCAAATTTGGGGTCAAGGGAAAATTTTAGGCACCTCCATAAATGTAACACCAGGACCAGCCAGACCAATATCTGATGACTTTTTCGGCCTTATTTCATCTCTAGAGACCTCAAGAAATAGAATGATACCAATTAAGTGTACTTTTTGGCCAAATCATGGAAATGAGATGTTATGTAAAAAGGTAAATTTTCAAATTTGTCGTTTTTTTGCCTCAAAATCGTAAAAACTTATAAAGCTCATAACTCTTCTTATAGAGGGGCTACGGAAATTATTTTGGTGTGTTTTCCCAGGTTTTGGGGGTCAGAGAATCCAAAAAAAGCATTTTCAACAATGTCAACTAATTACATCATGCTGAAATTCAAGAGGGTCACCACTCTGGATGCCGTAATTTTGACTTGGCTATAACTCCTCCATGAATGCAGCAAGAGAGATAATATTTGTGTCCTCACCCAGGTTCTTGAGATCACAGAATCCAATAAAGGCAGTCTCAACAAGTCTGTCAGTAAATTTTGGGAAAGTCACTTAAATCAACAACAGAAATGCTTTATTTGAAGGTTACGACAATCATGCATGAAATACAATAAAACTGTACATGAATGTACAATATACTCATATCATGCAAGACCTCATTGGGAAAATTCACAGTGTTGCTTTGGACTATAAAAAAAAAAAGTCAACCTATGCAAGGTATAAAGTTTGATAGTCTACTTGGGTACCCTTGGGTCCAGTTTTAATTAATGGAAAGGCAATCATAGGAAATATCTTGTGATACAAGGGAGGTCCTTGGTCCTTCGACCATGAAATCTACCATCTTGTTACTTGAAACTTTCTTAGTCCAAGTCGAACCCACTATCATCACTTTCATAGTCATCATCAAAATTTCCATCACTTTCATTGTTTTCATCAAGGCTTTCATCATCAGAAGCCTCATCATCGTCCATCGTCTCAAGTATATCAGCCATACTTGTAGGAAGTGCAGTTCTCTTGAACCAACAGGGTTCTAGATTTCCATCCTTCATTATCCAACCATGATCCACAGCTGGATGAGGGACCTCAGGTTTGAGATAATGGGCACATTTCCATAACGCAACCTGATAGTTCACCACCAGATATGCTCATTTAGACACTCTTGGTGGCTGAAGAGATGAAAGATCAACATTCTTCTTTGAATCCAGCGACTGCCCACTGCACTTTAACTCGAGCATTTGGTATCGAAACTGGTCAACCTCCTTTGTCTTACTTTTGGCAGAATACATGGTGCAGGTGAAATCCTCTAGAGCAAGGAATATTTCATCGGTTACCTCACATGACTCCCCTAGGTAACTGAAGACTTCATGGTACTTTGGGCATTTCTGTAGAATTCGCAGCGGTTTTAGCTTGACAATTCCTTTAGGGCACAAGTCATATCGCATCTACTGAATGCATGCAGACCAAGGAAAGCAGACCAAGGAGAGCGGCATAGTAAGTTGGTGTGAACCCTTTCGATAGTTCTGTGACATCTATGAATCCCCTTATATTCCCAGTGCCAGTATCAAAAAGGAGTTGCACAGCTAAGTTTGGAGCATAATACAGAAGTATGAAGAATATGTCACTGTCTGGACTTCGAACCTGAAGAAATTTATATCCTTCATCCTTGGCATAGGTTGAATAGAGAATGACACGTGAATCAGTCTCTTCCTGGGTTGAGTCAAGAGATTCAATTTGAAATACAGTGATCTTCTCATTGTCTGCCTTGAGTTCGTACGTCTTGCCCTTACAAACTAAGATAAGCTTCTTCTTCTCTACCTTTGGTATATTCTCCTCCGTGGACCAAACCCTCAAGAGTAATTCAATGAGCTGAGTTTTATTGTCGTCATTACTCAAGAACTCTTTCTAGTTATCTGGTCGCCTTGTGTTTTCTCCACTAACTAAACGTTTTTCTCCTAAGAAGAGTTATGAGCTTTATCAGTTTTTACAATTTTGAGGCAAAAAAACGACAAATTTGAAAATTGACCTTTTTACATAACATCTAATTTCCATGATTTGGCCAATAAGTACGCTTAATGGGTATCATTCTATTTCTTGAGGTCTCTAGAGATGAAATAAGGCCGAAAAAGTCATCAGATATTGGTCTGGCTGGTCCTGGGGTTAAATTTATGGTGGTGCCTAAAATTTTTACTTGACCCCAAATTTGGTGACCTTTTGACCTCTGGTGACCTAATTATTAAACATAATTGCAAATTGTATATTTTATCTGTTAGAGACCCAAAGCAAACATTTTGATATGTCATTTATCTTTCTCTGACCATTCAGTCCAGAGTTATGTCTAATTAGGTTTCCCCTACCCCAAAATTGACAGCTGCAAAATTCGATGATGTCATCAAATAAAGTGGCCGAGGATTGGTAGTGAGTCCCTATTTTTTCAATGGGAACATTTAAAAAATGAAAATATGGATCAAATGCTACCTAAATGCACTTTTGTCAATTTTAAGGGGGGGGGTGCAAGGTGAGCCCCCTCACCCCATGGGCTAATAGAATATCAAACATGATAATGAAGTGAATATTAATTAAAGAAAAAGCTTTACAATAAAGGATGTTTAAACTTCAACAACAAAAATAAAAATACAAACACTGAATAGATGATAAGTAAAACTTTGGCAGAAAGCTATTGACACAAAAGAAAATATATGAAAGACAATTGTCTAATGGTCCGTTTTTGGTCACTTAATCAGTCACAGATTTCTTTAATCGAAATTCTCAAGCTGGATCTTCACGAAATTAGGGTGGGGTAAACTTTCAGTGTCAGGTATTGTCAATGTATAGTATCCAAGTTCAGGTTACAGTTATTCATGGTCATAAGAATCCCGGTAATCTAGTACATTAAAGGGTTTAAAGATCGAGAATATTCAGATATATCTCCTCGGAGGTTACAAAGTTAACGAGGTAAATGGTAGCAATCCAGAAGACGACTGTATTCTATGAAGGACCAGTTCAAACAACCGAATTGAAAAATGGCTGAAGCATGACGTCACTTCTCTTGCCTCCCAAAGATCATCAAAACACACTAAACCATTCCTAAGGAAAACAAGAGACAAAATGCACAAACTAAAGAACACAAATTAAATTATGAACACAGTGTTTAATTAAATTACTTTAATAATAAAATAATGAATATACTTAGAGTAAAATGTGACACATCCAATATTGAAAGTGCTTTCAATCTTTTGCTTTGTATTGGGGAGTGTTTTTATCAAGAGACTTCTATTTCCCTGGGGAAGAATTTTTTACTGTCCTCCACATATTTTCTCTATTTCCCTATTGGCTCTAAATATAATAACATGTTCAGGTCTTCCACTTTAAAATTCTAGAAAAAAAAATCACAACTTACAGATAATATTTTTGCTCTTCTATATTTTTCTGTTTTGCAATCATTTCTCACTCCCTCTCTCTTCTTCTCTACATGACATGTATAGGTTTAATGTCATAATATTAGAGCCCGAGTTGGAATTGTCAATATCGAGATCTATGTTCGTATTTTTTTCAGCCCGTCATCAAAGAGGTTGGTTTGCAGACAAACAGCAAGCCGAGTTATCCACCTCTTATAAGATGATTTCAGTTCTCCTATCACATGTAACTCAAAATAAGAAGAGATTTCAGGGGGGGACCAGTCCTCTATTAGAGAGGGGTCGACTCTCTTTAGGTGAGTGTACACTGATCAGTGGTGGTAGTTAAGCCTCTCACTGACAACTCCAATGCCTGGCGGCAACCATTGTCCATAAATATGGAATACTAAGAAGTGGATAACTGGAGCCAACTCTTAACGGACTAAGTCAGCACACAATAGGGTCTGCCAGAGGGTGAAGGCATCTAAATTTGAAGCATATACAAAACCTGGTCAATGTTTTAACGTTGGTTGTCAACAAATTTCCGATAGAGCAAAAGAAGAAAAACTGAAATAAAGAAGAAGGCTTATAGAGGTCAAGTCTTAGTCTGGTCTCTCAGAACTGGCCTTGGTGGAGGCCCTTGTTTTCAAACTCAAACAGTTGGTAGTGGGTGACTCTTTTCCCCCGCGTTATCCCTACATTACGTAGTCGGTTGCCTGATGTGCCCCCTCCAATGCCTTCTGTCAAAGGCATCCTCTTCAATCAAACCTCTTCTCTCCATAACATCCTTTGCCATATCTCGCCATCTAATTCGCTGCTTCCCTCTTGATCTTCTCCTCTTAAGAAATTCTCAGTCGTGACACTCTTATCATCTCTGTAATCTTTACTACAACTGCCATCTACTTATTTCATTACTTTCCAATCTTTCAAACAGTAATATTCCCATAATCCACCTTAGCATTCTCATCTCTGTTCTCTCAAGCTTTCCTTCCTCTTCTCATCTGAAAGCCCAAGTTTCTGTTCCCTACATTAACACTGGCCATATTGCTGTTCTATAAATCTTGATTTTTACCTTTATTGACATTCTCTTATCACATACCACCCCTTCTACCTCTTCACTTTTCCCCCATGCTGCTTGTATCCTCTCAACTTCAATCTCACATCATCTCTCCTGATTTATAGAAGATTCAAAGTACCTAAATTGTTCTACCTGTTTCATAACTGCTCCTCTACTTTCATGTATGACCATCCTGCCCCTACCTTCCTTACTGCTCACCATAGCATCAGTCTTATCCACATTTACCCTCAAGCCATACCTTTCTAAAGTCTATTGCCACTCTACCAACCATCTATGTAATTCTCCCTCATTCTCAGCAGTAATCACCACATCATCTGCATATAGCAACTCCCACAACTCTTCCTTTCTAATCCATTCACTTAACACATCCAAGACCAACGCAAAGACAAACGGGTTTAATGTTGACCTCTGGTGTAATCCAGCACTAACTTCAAAGGTTTCTGTTCCTCCAACAGATGTTATTAATTTTGATCTTGTTCTTTTGTATATCATTTCTACCATTCTAACCAACTTCACCCGAAATTTTCCTCTTCCTCAAGCACCAAAACATCACTTCTCTTGTTATTCTCTCATAAGCCTTCTCTTCCTCTGGAAAAGAACATAAGAGCTTCTGGTTTCTCTCGGTCTCTTTTCCTGTAACTGCCTTACTATAAAAAAGGCATCCACAGTCCCTCTCCGCCTCATGAATCCATACTTCTGTTTCCCAACCTTTACGATCTCTCTCAATCTATCTAATACCCTCTCTAAAACATTTAAACCATGCTCTGTTAATATAATTCCCCTGTAGTTACTTCATTCCATGATGTCAACTTTCTGTTTAAATGTAGATACCATTAGCCTCTACTCCCCATTTTTATGCATTATTTCCTCTTCCAAAATTGCTCTCAATAAATCCAGCAACCATTCTTTGCCCTCTGTAGCTAGTATCTTGACCATTTCAACTTGAAACTCTGATAGGCCTGGTGCTTTACCATTCTTCATTTTACTAAATGCGCATTTCACTTCTGTTCTATATCTTGATCACTCGCCCCTCCACCCTTTGTGCTTCTCCTAGCTCATCTTTCTCATTTTCTGTATTCAATAGCTGTTCATAATATTTTCTCCACCTTCTCTTAATGTCATTATCCGTATGTAATATATTTCCATCTATATCCCTGATGACTACCACTTGCCCCAAATCCTGTCTTTGCCTTTACTTCGTTTGAAATCTTATAGATATCCTTTTCACCTTCCTTTGTTCCTAACCTTTCATTTAACTACTCTGCTGCTTTTCCAATGGCTATACCTCCTTTCCTCCTAGAATATTGTTCCTATTCTCTGTACCGTTCCTCTGCTCCCTGTGGCTGTCTTACTTTCCAGTCATTAACTGCCTTTGGTTTTCTTTTAACCGATTCGTGCACTTCTCTGTTCCACCACCACTTTCCTAATTTCGACACACCATATCCTCCGTTTTCCCTACACACATTTCTTTCATACCCAGTGTACCACCCGTGTGTCACACGATCGTACATAGTAACGACATTTCTCTTTTTTGTATATATTATCCTTTGTATCTTCACTCTCTCCTCGCACTGACAGCAACTTGTATTAACCTGTCTGCCTACTTCATTGTTAACTGTTAACAAAACCGGTTGCCGGTTTGACAAATATGGCATGTATGCATTTTGTGACCTTCTTACTGGGACCTCAAAGTGTATATATACTCGATGTGTCTGTAATAAAGTTACTCAGTTGTCGTTCTTAGGGCACCGCATCACTCCTAAAGAAGTTCATCCCCTCCCTGAGAAGGTAGCAGCCGTTCAGAACTTCCCCACACCCTCGTCCGTCAAAGCACTGCAGGAATTCTTGGGCATGATCAACTATTATCACCGTTTTCTGCCAGCCATTGACGCCACTCTTGCTCCCCTCTACGCCTCCCTCAAGGGCAAGCCAAAAGACCTGAAGTGGGGTCCCCTTCAAGAAGCGGCCTTCTGCAACGCAAAGAATGCCATATCAACCGCTGCTGCTCTCACTTTCCCCGTCCCACATGTCCCTCTCCTTCTCTCCACCGATGCCAGTGACGTCGCTATTGGTGCAGCACTCGAACAGGTGGTCAACGGCTTGCCCCGCCCATTGGCCTTCTTCAGCAGAAAACTGTCCAAGGCAGAATCGGGTTGTTCTACCTTCGATCGAGAATTGTTGGCGGTGCACTTGACTGTCCGTCACTTTTGCCATTTCTTAGAAGGTACGCCCTTCGTCATTCGTACAGACCACATACCTCTGGTGCATGCCTTCACTCAACAGTCTGACGCCTGGTCCGCCCGTCAACGCCGACATCTCTCTGCCATGGCTGAATACAATTACACCCTTCAACAAGTCCCTGGGAAAATGAATCCCGTTGCCGATGCCCTGTCTAGAAACACGTTAGCCGCCGTTCAACTGGGATTGGATTACAACACCTTGGCTGAAGCCCAACGACAGGATCCAGAGTATCAAGCATGTAAGACATCCGGCACGTCCCTCCGTTGGGAAGATGTCCCCATTGACAACTCCAACATCACCCTCCTCTGTGACGTCAGTACTGGTCGACCGCGACCGTGGATTCCTGCTCCCATGCGCCGACAGGTGTTTGATTTCATTCACGGCCTTTTACATCCCTCGCGCCGTTCTACTGCACAGCTGCTGAAGACGAAATTCATTTGGCACGGCATTACTAGGGATGCTAAGGATTGCATCCGCACCTGTACTTCTTGCCAAACTTCCAAGGTACATCGACACACGGATTCAGGATTGGGCACCTTTCCTCAACCTCAGCGTCGTTTCGCCCTCATTCATGTCGACGTTGTAGGCCCCCTTCCCATATCACAAGGACATCGTTACCTGTTTACCATCATCGACCGCTCCACTCGTTGGCCTGAAGCCATTACCATGGAAACTGCAACATCCACCTCATGTACATCTGCCTTACTCTCAGGATGGATAGCAAGATTACTTCTGACAGGGGTACCACTTTCACCTCTCAATTGTGGACATCATTAGTGAATCTCCTGGGCATCACCCTACATCAAACAACTGCCTACAACCCCGCTGCCAATGGAATGGTTGACTGTTTTCATCGCACACTCAAAACAGCTTTGATGTCCCGCTCCATGGACTCCAAATGGTTTACTCAGCTTCCCTGGGTCCTCCTGGGACTAAGGACCACTCCTAAAGATGCCCTGGACGTCTCGGCAGCTGAAATGGTGTATGGCCACCCGTTGGTCGTCCCTGCCAAATTTTTTCCTTCTGTAACCTCCTCCGATGATCTCCATCGCATACGTCACGCCATGGGAAAATTTACTCCATGCCGCCAGACTTATAAGCCCCCCGCGAAGCATCACATACCGACAGACTTGCACTCTTCAACGCACGTCTTCCTGGAAGCTGTTAGAGGAAGTGCAGCTCTACAATTGAAACCATTACTATGTCCTGCGAATCCAACGGCATCATCAGATTTGGAGCCATCAGTCAATTCCCTATGTTCTGCAACATATTCCATAAAAAGAGACCTGGATTCTAAGTTAGTCATATTCTTTTCAACTCCAATAAAGTATTTACAAAAAGATACTTCTGGGATTTTCCATGAAGGCGTTGATGATACCTTAAATGGAAGCACCTTACTTCTAATTATATCAAGATTGTTTATTAATTGTTTGACCAGAAAACCATAAGGCTTTGGAGATTTTGGGTGATGCATTACAGCCCTTCAATGTTGACAATTTTGTCTGAAATTTTGCTGATATCAAGGTAAGAAAGAAATTGGCCTTTCGAGTGAAAAATAAAATGAAGAAAGGTGAGGTTTTGAAACTTAAGATGTTCATGCAGCTCTCTCTCTCTCTCTCTCTCTAATCATTATCATCATCTCCTCCTACGCCTATCAACGCAAAGAGCCTCGGTTAAATTTCGCCAGTCGTCTCTATCTTGAACCTTTAATTCAACACTTCTCCATCATCTCCTACTTCGTGCTTCATAGTCCTCACCCTCACCCATGTACGCCCGAGTCTTTCAACTCTTCTAGTGCCTTCTGGAGCCCAGCTGAACGTTTGGTGAATTAATCTCTCTTGGGGAGTGCGAAAAGCATATCCAAACCATCTTCACCTACCCCTCATCATGATCTCATCCGCATATGGTACTCGAGTAATCTCTTTTGTAGTTTCATTTCTAATCCTATCCTGCCAATATCCTTCTGAGGGCTTTGTTCTCAAATCTACTAAATCTATTGGAGATTGTTTTATTGTCATACTATGACTCATGTCCATACAGTAACACCGATCTCAATAAACTGATATATAGTCTGATTTTTATATGTAATTTCAGGCGATTTGATTTCCAAATTTTACTTAACCTAGCTATTGCCTGATTTGGTTTTTTTTTCAATCTTTCACCAAACTCTAATTCTAAAGACCCTGTATTGGAGATCATAGTTCCTAAAAACTTAAATGATTCTACCTCTTTAATCCTTTCTCCATCCTATGATATTTCATCTTTCATTGCATACTCCATTCTCATCATCTCTGTCTTTCTTCTATTTATCTTCAGCCCAACCTCGCGTGATATTTCATGCATTTTGGTACGCAAACATTACAAATCCTGTGGTATTCTGCTAACAAGAACAGCATCATCAGCATACTTTGGTCTACTAAATTCCTATAACATATCCAGTCCAATCCTTCTCTACCATCTCTGACTGTTCTACGCATTACAAAATCCATGAGGAGGATAAACAACATACGTGACAACATATTCCCTTGGAGTCATTCGCTGTTCACTGAATTCATTTGATTAGACTCCATTAACATTAACTTTGCCCTTGTTCTTCAACAATAACGCAGAACGCTCCACAATATTGGCAGGTGCACATCATCCAAGGCTTTTTCATAGTCTACAGATGCCATCAAAAGGGGATTTCTATATTCTATGCATTGCTGTACAACATGTCTCAAAATTAAAATTTGGTCAGTGCAACTTCTACCTTTTCTAAATCCTGCTTGTTCATCTCTCAGCTCTTCATCACTCTTTCTCTCCAGTCTCTTTAGAATAAGCATACTATATATTTTCATAACAACTGATGTAAGTGTTATACCTCTGTAATTATTGCAATCAGTCAGGTCTCCTTTTATTGCTATTTGCACCTGCACTCATAACCCCCATTCATCAGGTCTTGCTTCTTCATGCCACATTCTACAAAATAATCTTGTAAGTTTTCTGGGGAATACTTCATTTTCGGCCAGTATCATCTCGGCAATTATTCAATCGTATTTCAGGGCTTTCCATCTCTTTAGTTTTTTGAGGATAGCTTCTTCAAACACAGAATTCATTCACGGGCACATCAAGGTCTTCATCAGCTTCAGGCATATCAATCAAATCATTCCCTTCATATCTCCTATTCATAACCTCACTAAAGTGTTCCATCCAACGTTATCTATCTTCATCTTTTGTTGCTATAACAGAACCATCTCTCTTTTTGATAGGTATATGCTTCTTTGCGCCCATAGAGATTCCATCCATAATTCTTTAAGCAATTCTTACACCATATCCAATTCCTGAATTCATAGCTTTGTCAGCCTCATCTGCTTTACTGTCTAAATATTCTTTCCAGTCATTCTTGGCTTTTCTTTTGACCTCACTATCAATACTGGAATACAAAGCATGCTCTACCTTGTAATTTTCATTACTTCCTCGAAAACTTTCAACAATCAATTTGTGTCTTTGTCTCCTTTTTATAGTATTCCAAGTATCATTTGATATCCAAAACTTTCTCCTTATAACTGCATGTCTCAAGACTTCACTACCAACTGACTGATATATGTTTTTAATATCACACCATTCTTCATTAAGTGTCTGTTCTTCGTCTCCTAAAGTTTCTAAGACTGCTAATCGATTCCTACATTCAACTGCAAATGTTTCTCTGTGCTCTTCTTCTAAAATCTTAGTTGTATCAAACCTAGGTATTCTATCCATCTTTCTGTTGGGTGCTTTCAGTTTTAATTTCAGTGTGGCCATGAGGAGCTAGAGATCACTACTAATATCGGCACCTCTATAGCTTCTTACATTTCTCAGAGTCCTCCTCTTCTGTTTATTAATGGCAATGTGATCTATCTGATTTTTGTAATTGCCACATGGTGAAGTCCATGTATACTTGTGGATGTTCTTGAGTTGAAAAAGAGAACCTCATATGACAAGATTGTTTGCTGAACAGAAAATTATGAAATGTGCTCCATTTTCATTTGCAATTTCGCCAAGACTCTCGACACCCATCACATTCTCTATCCCCAAATAATTCTTCCAACTTTAGCAATGAAGTCGCCAATCACAATTTTCATATCTCTTTCAAGGATCTCATCTATTATCCTCTGCAGTTCTTCATAGTATTCATCTTTCCTTTCTTCAGGGGAATCATTTGTTGGGGCATAGCAAACTATAATAATCCTTTTACACTGCTTTAATTTGAACTTTGCTAGTAACAATATACTATTTACAGCTCTCCACTCGATCAATGCCTTTTCTGCTCTTGGTGTCATCATCATTTCTCTCCCTTCTCATCTAACTCCATCTGATCTTCATGAGTAGATATATATATATACTGTATATATATATATATATATATATATATATATATATATATATATATATATATATATATATATATATATATATGTATATATATGTATATATATATGTATATATATATATATATATATATATATATATGTATATATATATATATATATATATATACATATATATATATATATATATATGATATATTTTGCACATTTAGACGTGTTTTTCATATTCAAATAAGCCATA
This sequence comes from Palaemon carinicauda, assembly GCF_036898095.1. Taxonomy (NCBI): domain Eukaryota; kingdom Metazoa; phylum Arthropoda; class Malacostraca; order Decapoda; family Palaemonidae; genus Palaemon; species Palaemon carinicauda. The sequence continues at coordinate 120,312,277 of NC_090727.1, read as the reverse complement.
TATATTTTTCATACATTAATGTCTGGATTCTCTTAACGACCTCGGGATCAGAGCCCCAGGCGAAATCGCACAAAGACAAGAGCTTGTGACCAGCCGGGAATCGAACCCTGGTCCGGCAAGCTTGTATAGACAGTGACTGCCACTTGGCCACGAAGAAAGATAAAAGTCAATGACAATTCTTCTGTACTTATACCTGTCGAATTCACGTGTTTTGTACTTGGAATTGAAATTAACCCATCTTCACCATCGTACATGACTGGTAGTTTGTTACTTGGCATTCGAATAATGATAAATTTTGCACATTTAGACGTGTTTTTCATATTCAAATAAGCCATATATATTTTTGATATATTAATATCTGGATTCTCTTAACGACCTCGGGATCAGAGCCCCAGGCGAAACGACCTCGGGATCAGAGCCCCAGGCGAAATCGCACAAAGACAAGAGCTTGTGACCGGCCGGGAATCGAACCCTGGTCCGGCAAGCTTGTATAGACAGTGACTGCCACTTGGCCACGAAGAAAGATAAAAGTCAATGACAATTTTTCTGTACTTATACCTGTCGAATTCAGGTGTTTTGTACTTGGAATTGAAATTAACCCATCTTCACCATCGTACATGATTAATAGTTTGTTACTTGGCATTCGAATAATGATAAATTTTGCACATTTAGACGTGTTTTTCATATTCAAATAAGCCATATATATTTTTGATACATTAATGTCTGGATTCTCTTAACGACCTCGGGATCAGAGCCCCAGGCGAAATCGCACAAAGACAAGAGCTTGTGACCGGCCGGGAATCGAACCCTGGTCCGGCAAGCTTGTATAGACAGTGACTGCCACTTGGCCACGAAGAAAGATAAAAGTCAATGACAATTCTTCTGTACTTATACCTGTCGAATTCAGGTGTTTTGTACTTGGAATTGAAATTAACCCATCTTCACCATCGTACCTGATTGGTAGTTAGTTACTTGGCATTCGAATAATGATAAATTTTGCACATTTAGACGTGTTTTTCATATTCAAATAAGCCATATATATTTTTGATACATTAATGTCTGGATTCTCTTAACGACCTCGGGATCAGAGCCCCAGGCGAAATCCCACAAAGACAGGAGCTTGTGACCGGCCGGGAATCGAACCCTGGTCCGGCAAGCTTGTATAGACAGTGACTACCACTTGGCCACGAAGAAAGATAAAAGTCAATGACAATTCTTCTGTACTTATACCTGTCGAATTCAGGTGTTTTGTACTTAGAATTGAAATCAACCCATCTTCACCATCGTGGATAATTGGTAGTTTGTTACTTGGCATTCGATTAATGATAAATTTTGCACATTTAGACTAGGTATCAGGAGTAAAAGCCGAAGAGACAGTTTGTCCATCGATTTAAACACCATCTGTCACCCTGCTGCTAGTGACTTCGAGATTTAGGGGGGCATTTCCTTCACACACAAAGCTCTCATTACTTTATCAAGTTGCTCACCCGCTTAAACGATTACAACCGTTGGCAAACATGGATTGCTAAGATATACTGCCTAGCATGGTAATACTTATTCAAATTCAGTAAACTGCAATTCTCTTTTCTATTGATTAATAGACTTTATTCTAATTATAACTGACAGTTGCTACTGTCCATGTTAGTAAAAAACAGAAGTGGCCCCAAATATAACTTGTGCCCCCCCCCCCCCCATCCCTACCCCCAGCTAAATCAGGTCCTGCTTCTCTTCCTCTTTCACTGTTCTAATAGCAGCCTCAAACTCTTGTCTATATTATTCTTTTTCTTGTTCTTGACAACCCATCTGGGGGCTTATGCTGAAATTGTATTTATGATTTTATCCCCTATTATTATTGGGATCTTTGAAAGCCTATCATTTATTCTCTTTACTTAAACCAATTTTTCTTTCCAGTTATTACCTTTTATGACCCCAACTCCATTTCTCTCCTCTCGTGACCGCTGTAATAGTTTATACCCATTTCCTATATTTCTAGTTCCATTTCCTTTCCATCTTGTCTCCTCCAGACACAAGACATCTATACTCCTCCTGTCCATCACATTCACAATCTCCCTCAATATTTCCGTTAGTGTACCAACATTCCAAATACCTGCTCTCATTTTCAAGTCTCTTACTAACTTCTTTGACCGCAGTTTTGAACCCTGCGGTACCCCTCGTCCATTTATCACCCCAGTAGAGGGATGATGTGCATCAATTACAGAGGACGCCCTAGCCGATTCACATTTCTAATAGCATCAGACATGGTCCATAATTTTGCAGAGGGTTTTTACGATCGTATGCCCTTGCAGACACCAACCAGTTATTGTCAGTGGGGCTAGCCTCTGACTAAATAATCCAACTGCAAGGCAGTAGTTTCCACAGTATTTGGCAATGAGCCTAGCCTTTTTCTAAAAAAAGTAAGACAACAAGGCAGCATCTGTTCTTTTAGTCGCTTTCTATGACAGGGCATACGGTGGTAGTATTCTCATGCCTCTATCACAGGGCAAATTATTCCTATACTCACTATGGTGCCCATCAACAACCACTCTTTGCTATATATTACTTTAGAAAAAAAATGATTGAATTTTAAAGCAATAGATTGCAAAGAGTTGTTGTTGATGGGTACCATAGTGAATATAGGAATGCGATATCTGGTGTTCCTCGGGGTAGTGTTCTTGTCACATTACTTTTCATACCATATACACAAGACATGTTTGGCCCAGAAACCCAGCTTGTTGCATATTCAGATGATGCTACTCTTAGAATTGGGACTGCTGAATCCCTTAATAAAGATCTAACTAAATTTAGTGCACAGTGCCTATTAATGGGCATGAAGTTAAACCCTAACAAAACTCAAGGACAGTGGCTCTTCAACATCCGGATCTCAACATTGATATTTTTTTCTCTCTATATTCTGTACAACTCTATCTAAAATTTTAGATGTGATTCTTGATAGTAAATTTACTTTTGAGAAACACATTCGGTCTGTCTATTCTTCAATTGCACAAAATATTGTCTTATTGAGAAGGACTTTTTAAGATTTTCAGTGTCAATCTATTCTCAAGAAGTGTTTTAATTCTTTCATTCTGCCTCATTCGAGTATTGTTCTCCTGTTTGGTCTTTAGCTGCTAAATTTCCTCGCAATTTGTGGGACAGAATATTACAGTCCATTAAATTTCTACTTCCTGATCAGGATATTAATCTCTGGTACCGTTATTCAGTTAGTTTGTTTTGCATGTTGCGTAAGATTTTTTATAATTCTCACCATCCTTTGCATTCAGATCTCCCGGACAGTACCATCCCCTTCATAATACTAGGTATGCAGTCAATTCTAATAATCATGCCTTCTCCACCATGACGCTGAATACTACAAAGTATTCCAGAAGTTTTTTCAGCTGTGACCTCCTTGTGGAATAATGTTCTTAATCAGGTAGTTCAATCAGTGGAACTTCAAAGGTTCAAACTTACAGTGAATGCTTTATGTTGCACAGGTTGACATACGTTTCTTTTTATTTTTTATTTATGAAAGATCTATTTTAAAGATGTAACTGTTCTTAAAATATGTTATTTTAATTGTTAGTTACTTATCTTGTAGTTTAATTATTTCCTGATTTCCTTAGCTCTTGGAGCCCTTGGGCTTATAATACACTTCTTTTCCAAGTAGGGTTGTAGCTTAGCTAATGATAATAATAATAATAATAATAATAATAATAATAATAATGCGTGTGATTCCTTAATATCTGGACGTTTTTCCTTGTCAATTGTCGATATAATATTACTGAGAAAAAAACTTGAAAGGTTTGGTAAACTTATTCTGTAATAGACCTTAGGTATAACGAAGCTTTCAAGACATAGATATAATGTTAATGTTATTTGAAAACATTCCGAAGTGAGCGGGGAAATTAAGCAGGCTAAAAGATTAATCCTGCTTTCATATTTTAAATCTTCAAAAAGCTTTTTTTCTTTAGCTAATTTCCTTTTCCAATATAAGTTTGTAACTAAAGACCTTGCCGAGTTCTACATTCAACACAAAGCCTCTTCACAGACTTAGTTAGCCAAGACATTTACTTACGGCTTATCCTCCTCTCCCCACGATAAAAGACTTTTTTTAGGGTGTAGGAATTTCAAGTCCAATCTCAAGCACTCTGATCCTAAAGGACATTGAGAGTTATTTAAGACAAATTAGTATAATTACGTGATACAAATTATGAACGTTTTAATAATAAACCCATCACTTTCTTCTTTGTCACTATTAATTAATGACGGCCATATGAAAAAATAAGAAGACGAGAAGATACAAGTTGTGAAAATGAACAAGAAAATAGGATTAAACAATATTAAAGATAAAAATACTATTAGCCATCAAAATCACTGAGGGAAGGGATATTTGCATCATTTGCTAAATTATATGAGACAGATTTTCCATCTGGACTAGAAAACTCTAAGGGGGTGGTCACTATACTCTGACTTATGGACTGATATATGTTCATTTGATAACTACACTTCTTAATGAGTACACTCAGTAACACTGTTACCTTCCCAATCACATTGATGGCTTAAGGAAAAGCATTCAATCCTCGAACATCTCAAAATAATTTCGTTCCTCCATGCTTTAACATTACTTATACATAATGGAAGGATCATGTCTCGTGCTATTTTCTTAAAGCAATTATTTCAGTCTATCTATCTGATACATTCTATTGTCAGAAGCATTTTTCCTTACATACTGTAATGCATCGTCTCTCTAAACCTACACATACAGATATTCAAGAGAAATGTATAGACTTTTGATGATGTACAGAGAAGCCCTTCCAGACTTTTTAAATAGGTGGTTGAGTTGGATGACAAATTTGTACTTCACTTCTAGCATGATTACATCGCCATACTCTTGCTTTTTAACCAAGATCTAAAGCTTGGACCATGACTATCATCTTCGTTGTATACAACGATGCGTAATTTTGTCATCATAATCAGCCGTAACTTGTCATTAGCCGTAGCCTGTCTACAGCAGGACAAAGGCCTCAGACATGTCCTTCCATTCTCGTCTGTTTATGGTCTTCCTATGACATTTTATACCGGCAAATTTTCTTACTTCAGCAATCCATTGTCTTCTCATCCTTCCACTGCTTCTTTTGCAATCTGTAAGGTTCTATTCCATTATTCTTAATGTTCATCTAATGTCGTCAATTTTAGTTACCCTTACATACTTTATATTCAGACACAACAGCTAAGCAAATCCAAACCTCTCATCTAGAACTATCAATCTAGGTATTTGTCTAGACCTTATACTCTGTATCATATTCAACACACCAGCAGTTTTTATCTCTCATGATGATGGAAAAGATCAAGATATCCCTTCATTTAATATTTACTATGAATTATATCAACAAGGTTTTCAAACTGACATATCAAATATATTTTATATATTTAAAACTAACCATACCTCATTACCGGACTAAGAATAAAGGCATCACTTTTATTGGCAAAGTGTTTCCTTTCTCTGCACACTGCGTAATTAAATCGCATTCGTATTTTAATGGACATGTCAGTTTCATCTTAAGTAATGTAGTTCCTCCCCATTAATTTAGAGGCACTTCGTGATCTGGCAGAAACAATTCCATTTATTTAACTAACAGAAATAACCATACACGTACTTTTGAAAACCTTCAAGCTTACTCCTATATGGTGGCTACAGATAATACACAACATAAAGCGACAAGGGAATGAAAATACGTGATATTCTTCAAGTATAGTCAATGTAGCTGTAATGAATTATTTCAAAATCAAATTAACATACTAGTGAAAACCTAGCTGGGAATATACAAAGGGATTGCTGAAATAATTCTTCTTTATGGAGGCGAGGTGTAAATACAGAATGCAAAGGAGATAAACTGATACCATGGTATATCAGGTGTTAAATAGAATGTTGAATGCTTAGATACCCATCGTTGGTAAAAGGCTAACATGAAAGGATCAATAAAAGCGTTTTGAGGGGTCTGGTCAAGTGGAAAAAAATGAACAATAAAACAACAATGTGTAGTTCAGAGGTACTAGGAGGTCAGAGCAAGGGAAGCCCTCAAAAGGGTTGGATAGGTGTTATGAAAGAGCTACTGGAAAGTTAGGGTCTTGATATGAGGTAAGCATAGAAGGGCGAGCATGATGATGTTGAATGGCCCTATAATTTACTGCATTAGAGATGGTTTTATTACTTGAATAGCTGATGGGAACCTATCAACAAAATCAAATGTAAATACTTACATATAATCAAGGAAATTGTGAGAACATGATCATATAAATCTACATCCCAATAATATTATTTACAATCAATTAAAATGATCAATATGGGTTATATAATTCTATTGAAACAACAATATTGCTATACTTCTATTAAAACAAATTGATTATTTGTTAAAACAAATCCCCATAACTGTTCAAATTTTGCAGACATTTAGAAACTTCAGCAGAAAGCTTTCCCATTTTTGCCAACGCCATGCTTGATTGCTTTTGGGGTCACGGCGAAGCTGTACAACTTCCTTGTGCATTATAGAAGCAGCTTTCATCTTATAGCATTAGGAACGAAGAAAAACCCAAGTGTGTGCTTTCACATGCTCAGGTCTCTTCCCCTTCCTTGTTCTTGTCTGTGTAGAAAAGCAGATTCTACTAAGGGATACTACCTAACACGATCTCCTCTTTACGTAGCAAGGAGAAGCAACTGGAATAATAATCATTATTGTTGTTAAGCATCAAATAACTCTTAGAGCAATGAGGTCAGGCGCCACCACAAGTATTGATATCGACAGTGCTCTTGTGTGCAAGCAAACTCAACTATTCTGCTTACGTTATTCTTCACTCTTTTTATCAAACAATAGATACGTTAGAGAAACTCTATTTCTTGGAAAAATAACACAAATTTCTAGCCATATTTATTAAAGGTTACGTTGTTGAACAAAATACTTCTCGGGGCATTATCGTTATGCATGAGTATTACATGGAATTTGTAGTATTTTAGTCAGCTTGCGTCATTTATTCCTGACATTTACTTGACTTGAGATTATTTTAGTGTAAATTTCTCAAACACAGCATTTTCAGAAAAGTCTAACTGAAAATTACATGTATTATAGCACTTATCAAAGAAAAATATAATAACTGAACACTACTTTCCTCGACATAAAGACTAAAGGAACACAGAATAAAGCCATCAAAGTGTACCTTCCTCTTAAGGGTACAAGAGGTAAGAAAAGAAAATGCGGCTGATGACCAAATTAAGAAGGAAAATCAGCGTGAAGGCTAAAGTCAAAAGAAACAGAAAAAAGAAACTACAGTACTGTCAAGATTTATGTATTCATAGGGTATAAGATAAACAACTATTTGGAATAATAATATTATTTAGGCCTTTTCCATTGTAGCTGTAAAGGCAAGATAAGCTTGAAGGAATTTGTAATTTTACAATGTGACGAAATATTATGTATTCAGTCGTTAATCCTACATAAGATTAATAAAACAGTTAAATGAATCCTAATAGCGTTTTTATCCATTAACTCCAAACTAGCTAAAAAATTTACATAAATACAAATTAATACCTTAAGTGAATATATATATATATATATATATATATATATATTTATATATATATATATATACATATATATATAAATTTATATATATATATATATAAATTTATATATATATATATAAATTTATATATATATATATATAATAGATATATATATATATATATATATATATATATATATATGTATATATACATGTATATATACATATATATATATGCATATATATATATATATATATATATATAAAGTCAGACTAACTGGATAAATTAGATATTCCTGCCATGTTATATTGTAAAGGTAGTTTTCTTATACAGTAGATTACTACTTGTCTGAAGTACATTAGTTACATAAATTCATTATGCACCAAGCTCAAGTGTATTAGTTCAATTGGAAAGTTGAAAATATGCATTATAATCAAGCATAAATAAATGAGTAGCCTCTTAACTGTTATTTCCGAGGGTAACTGAAGGTTTTTCAGCCACTTCCCAATGGAAGCTAAATAGCTTCCAAGGCCCCAACATAAATTATATCCATATGGCTAAAATTCATAAATCCAATCCAATACTTCATTGGATAACGAATAGCAAGAGCTGTCAGGTTTACCGTTCAAAGAGCATAAAAAAAATAAAGTTATTAAATACTTAGTACTTACGATGGAAACTAACAAAAATAAATGTATTCAATATAAAAACAGAGCAAGTCCAATATGACAAATTGACAATTACCGTATTTATGTATTTAACAGGGAAAATCTTTAATATTTTTGCGATTTTTTTGAGAAATTCCTATTCTGTGAACAGAGCTTGCAGGTCACAATTTACAGTATAACGCTATTCATATATATATATATATATATATATATATATGTGTGTGTGTGTGTGTGTGTGTGTGTATATACTGTGGAGACTTTATTCATTTTTCATTTAGTTGTTGAGTGGGAACCTCTTGTTCTGGTGAAGTCTCCCTACACCATATAAGCAAAGATCAGCAGGTGAAGAAAAGGAACACTATCACTCGAGGTACAACACCCCGTTAATGACTTTGATGATGTACTTCACATACCTTCACTATAAAGGAAAAAGTATACTATGTCCACAGGCCTGAAAACTCCACACGTGACATAAAACTAAGTTGATTGCCTACTTTAGCAATGTCAGGTCTAAAGCTATCCCACTCTTAGGCTATGTTTTGGCTCCGTCCCAGGGACCCCAAAAGAGATGCTGGACAGGAATTTTACATTATTAATGGAAACAATGGCAATGGATGGGAGCAGTGATGTATTGTAGTAAAGTATAAGTTAAAGATAAGGATCTTTACACCTTTGAAGCACTGAGAATTAATACCAAGTCACTCGTTAACACACTAATACCTTCAAGTTATTTAGACTTACTTCCTCCTTTCAATATATCGGGTATGCTGTCCTAAGATTAAATATTCCTATTGAGCACAATCAAACAAATGAAGGGAGTAGTAATAAAAAAGGATGTACTTACCTAGTCTAGATATTTCATTAGACAAAATTTACATCGGAAAATCTGACATCTTAACAGTGGTAAAAAGAAAAGCAAATAATTGAACCAATCAAAGAATGTAAAAATAGTGATAAACATATGGTTGCTTTAGATTCGTGGTCTTCTGCAACCTCCAAATGATTGAAGTGGGGTCGGACACGTGGTCTTGTGACCCAAGACTGAACTAGTCTCAAAGCAAAAATTGTAATCAAAATTTATACACACAATCCCATGCACTCAGCCCGAAATATGTAAAACCCGATTAAAACTAAATCAAGTAAAAAAGAATCTGAGCAAAAAATAGGGGAAACTTTAAGAGACCACATGATTTACCTGCATTCCTTACTTTAATGCTAGAAAAGCAGCCCTTGTTTGCTATTGGCCGTTGAATGGACTGTTTGCAGTCTTAACTGGTTCACCCCTGGGATCCTGCTTCTTGGTAGTTAGAGTCTCACTGGAACAGTTCCGAGGCTCGTCTCTCCCCTTTCTCCAGCCGACAGGACACCAGAACTCCTCTATTTGGTCGGAATCGTGTTGAGGGGGGGGGTGAGCTAGAGATGCACAGATTAACTGACCAGGTCAGTTAGCTGGTCACAACCGCGGCTCGTGCATGAATGGACCGGTCTAGGGTCAAAGGCCGTCAACTGGGTTCAGCTTGTAAAACAGGAGAGGATGATTGGACGTAGGATAGCAGTTGAGGTGCCATATCGGGACTTTCGGGCAGGGCAATGTATTGTTGTAAGGAGTGAGTAGGAGGCAGGATTGTGTGCAAAATACAAAGAGAAATCTTGCAGCTCTGAGGGGATATACTTACAACGTGATCCTACTTATTCTAGCATACTAAGAAATTATAATTCAAATAAGTAACTAGCAAAGGGATGGTGCTATGGGTACACAATACACATCTTAAAATGAATCAGACCTGAATAGATACTGAGAGATAAAAGCTGTTTACAAGTCAGCAGTATCAAAGCTATATACAAAACCAGTGTAATAATTTATCCTAATACGTGTTTAAGAAAAGATCGTATGCAGGCGTGAGGCTCTTCTCTCGCATTTCTACGCAGTGATGTCACAACCAAGTCGTACAATTTTGTTCACGAGTTAAATTCAGCGCAGTCTCCCATGTTTCGATATAGAAAACGTAGTGTGGGAGCGAAAGCTTTAGGGGTAACTACTACATTGGGAGAAAACCCAAATCCTGAAAGAAAGAAGTAAAAAATAATTCATATATACTGTATATACATATTATATATATATATATATGTATATATATATATATATATATATATATATATATATATATACACATAGTGGTGGGATTCAAATACTTTGTCATCCGGTTCTATATACCAAAAAAAGGGAGGTGGGATACTCATAATCATACCACACTGTAAAAGAATGATGTAAAACATATTCCTACAATAATATGACTAGATAGCTAAGCATTCCTGAGCGATTTGATAACAGGGTGTAATGGCGGCTACAAAACAGTAAAAGCAGTAGTAGAGACGGGGTAGAGACGCGAAATTCTCCATCACTCATAAAGGAGTGTACTCAACTTAGTCGATGAGGAAGAAGTCGAAGCATCCATGACCGAAAGTCCCTCAAAAGGCTAAGAAAAATATGAGAAACTCCTCAAGAGGGAATAATTCAACAGGAAACGTGTTAGTTGTAGTATATTGAGATGGGGGGGGGGGAAGGTAACGGTTCACTTACCCCCGTATCCTACACTCTACCTTATCCTTCGAGACAAGGTTAACTCTATTCGGGGGAAGGATAACCATGGCTTGTTATTAACACATCCCTGATTTATACACGATATCTCACGGGATATTCGCCCCACAGGTCAGAACTCCGTTAATACCGCTAAAGTAAAAATTTCTCTGGTATATCACAAGTAGAAGCTGCCAATGAGGAACTTCCATCAAGACAAGGCTATCTCACCCAAAAATAGATTTTTCCTATGTCAAAATCCGTTTTATATATATATATATATATATATATATATATATATATATATATATATATATATATATATATATATATATATATATATATATATATATATTATATATATAATATATATTATATATATACATTATATATAATATATATATATACATTATATATATATACATTATATATATATATTATATATATATATATATATATATATATATATATATATATATATATATATATATATATATGTGTGTGTGTGTGTGTGTGTGTCTGTGTAGGCCTTTATGTCAAAATTGCATTATTTATGTCCACATGTTGATCCTGGATTCTAGCAAATAAAATGATCAATCATAGCTATTTCCCAAATAAAATATGTAAAATCTGGTTAAATATCATATAAGGGTATATAGGTAATGATAAACTTAATAATATAAATATATATCTATGTACCACTAGAAATGCACTACCATGTCTAGGTTTGTCTGGCCCGTGTGCATAAGTGAGTAATAAACGACCTGTTACCGGCAGTGATGCCATTAGACTACTGACTAAGACTATGAGTGACAACAAGTAGATGGTAGTCGTTCGCCAAATTAGCAAAAAATCCATTATAGAGTATTTATTAAAATAAAAAAAGGCCATATTTTCAATCTAGCTGCCGATGTGATTTGGTTGAACTATTACGTCTTCAGCTGGCAAAATTTGTAATTTATTTATTTGATAGAAATCGTGAATATTTCAGGAAATTAATTCATATGTTTTGATAAGTTATTGCTTTACTTTTTATCACAATAAATAATATCATATGAAAGAAAACATTGTGAGCAAGGAGTTATTGCTACATTTCCAGAGAAAAAGTTTAAAATTAATAGTGAATATAATGATAATAAAAAACAGTTATGAAAGAATATATTATTAGTTTCATTATTTTTCTACGTTCTCTATCATGAAGATCAGCAGCCTATACTACTCTACTATTACTGTAGATAATGAACTTAAAAACCTCAAGGTATATTTCGATTTACTAGCCTACTAAATACACGTTTGAAAGTTGTGTTTATTTTAAACTATCATCACTTTTCGTAAAAATTATATGTATAATATTGCTTATAAATTTCGTGATTATATATATTTTCAGAAGGTAATAATAAAATAATTTAAGTTTATAATCATTATTTATCATTTGGCATTAAATGCTGCTGTTCTAATAAAGAAAAAGAAAAACCCAACTCTCCATCAAAGAAAAAATAAAAGATAAATCTTTACTGAATCTATTAACATGAAATTCCGAATATTATAATCTAAATATTCCCAAAGTCATCAATGTCTTTATCTTTCTTTTTCTTCACCCTGTTGTCATCAGCAAAGTGTTTTGTCTAAACCATATCTTGACCGAAGGTGTGGGCTTCCATGAGCTAAACGGGAGACTATACCAACCGTGTGTCACACGATCGTACATAGTAACGACATTTTTATTTTTTGTATATATTATCCTTTGTATCTTCACTCTCCCCTCGCACTGACAGCGACCTGTATCAACCTGTCTGTTTTTCTTATCGTAGCTGTTAACAGAACCGGTTGCCGGTTGGACATGAAATAGCCTGTTGTATATTTTGTGACCGTGCTCGGACTTGATGTATATATGAACTGGATGTTCAATAATAAACTCACTCAGTTGCTTTCATCTCGCCTTTTGAGTCAAAACCTACTCTTGGCTCGTCACATTGGTGACCCCGGAGTGACTCGCTCCGCCCGGCTCCCCCCCCCTTTCACTGTTACTATGACGCCCTCTAAAACATACCTTCTGCAGCAGTACTCGCCATCGCCAGCCGCCCACATAGCAAAGCTTTTTCAGCTCTCTCAACAACCGTAGGGGGACCAAAGGCCTTAGCTCGCCCTCAGGGAAATGACCAGTATCGCTCGCCTGCAACCTGACGCAGATGGCTCTCCTCGTGAGGGGAACCTACTTCATGGCCTTTGGGTACGCCGTTTACCCGAACCTGTACCCGCTGCCATACCTGATGTCGATGTATTACCCATAAAGGACTTGATGACCAAAGCCGACGCCCTTATGGACAGCCACTTAACGACCCTCAAGACCTCCATCAACGCCTCCTCTCCTGACGAAGAGGACACCTATTCAACGTCAACCGAAGCTGACGTGAATGCCGTAGGACACACACGCCTACCCCGTGACGAGCCGGAGCGGCGACAAAGCCACCCATCACCCACCACTCGCTCACGCCCCAACCAATGACTTCTACAGCCACTTACTGCCGCCCATCGGCCGCAGTTTTGCTACTACCACTCCAGATTCGGGGCTGCCGCGAAGAAATGTACAGTATGTCATTTTTTAAGGGGGGAGCCATGTACCAACCGTGTGTCACACGATCGTACATAGTAACGACATTTTTATTTTTTGTATATATTATCCTTTGTATTTTCGCTCTCCCCTCGCACTGACAGCGACCTGTATCAACCTGTCTGTTTTTCTTATCGTAACTATTAACAGAACTGGTTGCCGGTTGGACATGAAATACACTGTTGTATATTTTGTGACCTTCTTGCCCTGACTTGATGTATATATAAACTGGATGTTCTGTAATAAACTCACTCAGTTGCTCTCATCTCGCCTTTTGAGTCACAACCTACGCTTGGCCTGTCACAAGACCAGTCACATTAATTATCATAAGATTAGTTACATCATTCTTAACAGTAAGGCGACTCCTTTTATCTGAATATATGATATTCATTCTTGAAAATCATCTTTCAGCCTCAGCAGAACTCACTGTAATATCATAAATAATGTTTTTAGCTTTCTGCACTTTGAGGAACCTCAGCCTTCGCTGGGTTGCTAGAATTTTGTAAGACATTTTCCTACTGATTTCATGATGAAAAACTTTATTAAATGTCATCAGCTTTTCCTCTGCAGCCGCCTCCATATTCCATGAATTGGACTCGAGAAAATTAATCAGCCCAAGAATTAGTCATCTTGTTCATTCTTCTTTGATTTTAAACTGTCACAGTTCATCATCCTCTATTTCAGATTTTCTATTACTGCTTCAAATAGCTTTTGACGTTGAAGACTAGGGATTTTGTTGTTGGGTGAGGGAGGGAAGGGGGAAGAGAGGAGGAGGGAAAATAATGATGCAGCTCATCATACTCGCGAATGACAATTATCGTTTATGTGAGGAATTGAGAATTTAATGTATAAATGCACTAAGTGTAGTTATTTTGTTCATTTTTAGCGGATTTCGGGAAAAAATTTACTAAATATTTACATTCATATGAAATCAACTGGAAATCCGTCAGAAGTCAATAAAATTCCGCTAAATTTCCCGCTATCCACCGCAGAACTTAGAAATCCGCTAACAAAGGTTAAAATCGGCTAAATCTAGCAGATTTTCCGCAAAGTTGGCAACACTGGTTAGTCGGTTTGCCGAACTCATGAAATTACGCAAGACGGTTCTATATATATATATATATATATATATATATATATATATATATATATATATATATATATATATATATATATATATATATACATATATATATACATATATATATATATATATATATATATATATATATATATATAAATATATATATATATATATATATATATATATATATATATATATATATATATATGCGTAAAAATCACAGGAAAACGTGATGCTCAGATGCAAAAGAACCACAGGGAAAATGAAAATATGAAATATAAGATTAAGTCATAATTAGTTTCTTCAATAAATCAGTCCTCAGAAGAGGTATCACGAAACTAGTCAGGACTTGATCTTATATTGCATATTTTCAATTTCCCTGTGGTTCATTTGCATGCATGCACACACACACACACACATATACATACATATATATATATATATATATATATATATATATATATATTTATATATATATATATATATATATATATTTATATATATATATATATATGTGTATATATATACATATATACAGGTATATATATATATATATATAAATAAATATATTTATATATAGATATATAGATATTTATATATATATATATATATATATATATATATGTATACATATATAATACATATATATGCAGTATATATATACAGTATATATATATGTATATATATATATATATGTGTATATATATATATATATATATATATATATATATATATATATATATATATATATATAGAGAGAGAGAGAGAGAGAGAGAGAGAGAGAGAGAGAGATTTTTATTTCGTTTTACAATACATTTTAGTAGGTTATGTTTGATCAAAAGTTTATATAACTTTATAAATATGAAGATAATTTATTTATATACACAACGAAATATTGGGCAATTAAATTTACAATATTACCCAATACCGTCTCTGGTTCTTTTTCTTTATTAGTTTGTCGGTAAGATTACTAGACATTTGTCTTTTTTTCAAGTGTTTATTTGTTCTAATATTGTTGTTGTTTCACTGTACTTCATAATAAAGTAAATCTTTCAACCTCAAGAGCAAGTGCATCCCTATTGATCCTCCTTTTATCGTAGCTTGGGTAGAAACGTAAAACATCGATATCCGGTCGCGTTTTCTGCTGTGGTCACGCACATACAGAGAAACTGAATTCTAAAAAAAACTCTATCTATCACAAATACCTAATAAACTCCAGTCTTGTGGCAAACGCTAATCATTAGAAACTTGCTGCCACTTTCCTTCATATTTGAATTCCGCATTTACCGAATTTATTTCCCACCAAGGAAAATATATCATTGCTTATTCTAATATATAGGTGAATCCTCCTTACACCTGTCACTACATAGTGAGATAATTTTGTGAAGGACATTTGATGAAATATTTTTTTTTTTTTTGTGTATGGATTATGGAAGAGTTCACAGGGTGTGCTTGATTGCGTAATCTCTCTCCAGGGGTGAACCGTAACTTTTACCAATTCTATTCTTTTGCTATTCAAATATTTCTTTTAGTCGTTACATCAGATTTATTACCTACACTTCAACTTCCAATTCTTTGTTATTATATTCATTTATTTGTTCCTTTTACTTTGAAAAACGATATTTCTCTTTCAACAGCATAGTTTTATTGGTAACGAGACTATTCTGATTTTCTCAAATATATTTATAAAGCACCTAATCTAAAATGCTAATCATAATGTACAAAAAATAATCAAATATAAAAAACATACAATTTAAGTGAATTAATAATGGTATATAATCAAATAATTAAATTATTGAAGGATATAACAGGAACTCTTCGAAAAGAACGACACACGCCAACAACTCAGTAGGGCTCGCCACAGTATTTACCGTTGCCATGGTAACGAGGACGCCAAAGAACGCTCCTTGATTAACTGAAAAGGTAAACATCCGCTACTAAGCGTCGCCAGGTATGTCTTGATAGATCTCTTCTTTCGATAAGTGAAATTAAATTATGTTCCAGGACTGTTTATAAAAGCATCAAACACAAATCACGGCATGTTTCTGATAAGCAAGCACAATTATAACAAAGCCTAGTTCCTTGTTACATAATTAATTATTCCGGTAAACATCATCAATGTCTTGACAAGTGAATATCTGTTCCTCATATTGATTGATATAGTTAGAGGTAATTCAAGATGACTTGGCTCATCTTAGCTTAAAAGAACAATAATAGACACTCACAATGCCACGAGTAGCAGAAGCCGGAGAAATACTTGTAAGCACCAGTTATGGCACTACTAGGAAGAGGAAGAGGAAGGCAGCAATAAGTGAGCATTAGAAGTTGTAAAAGACAGGCAAAGACGGTGAGTTTACTTTAGACAATAACCTGGCCGAATTATTATCACTAATATCTTTGGACCATGAAAAGTTGGATTGAAATTAGTAAGGGTTATCGCCACAAAAAAAAAAATATATATATATATATATATATATATATATATATATATATATATATATATATATATATATATACATATATATATGTATATATATATATATATATATATATATATATATATATATATATGTATATATATATATATATATGTATATATATATATATATATATATGTATATATATATATATATATATATACATATACATATATACTAAATTAACTTTTCCTGTCTTAAAAGTCGTTCATACTAAATTACTTTTAAAAAAGTAGCCAAAGTAATAATCGCAAAATTTGTAAGAAAGGCTTCATATGTCCAGTTTAGACGGTCAAAACTTTGTGATATGATACTAAGCGCAATTACAAATTTGATTGTCTACAGGGAGCTTTAGACTTGCCATAGATGATTATCTGTGTCATTTCAAATGTCAGAAGACAGGTAGATTAAATCCCCTCAAAGACAGACCTTCGAAAAATCTTGGCAATGAAAAAGAAATCCTCACATCTATACAACAGCTAACACGAAGTTCGATCATGCTTCCAAGAGTTACATTCACAGTTTCTCGTCAGTAAAAAAAAAAAAGAATTAGGTATGCAAATCTCGATCATCCCAACAATATTCTTTCATTACCAACTGTTACAACATCATTCATTATTCAAGACATTTCTAATATTTATCTGATGACCCTAGAAAGGAAATATTTGAACCTATGTCAAAGTAAATGATTAAGGCGTAAAAATTTGGGAACAATAATGCACGTTTTGATAAAAAGGGTTGCAAAGAGCTAATTCGTTGAACACTGTCAACAAGATTGAATAGATGACATGCGTAAAAATTCACTTTTACATACTAAATTTATCACTAATTCTAAACCGATACTTTTGGATTTCTTTAAAGAATATGCATATATATATATATATATATATATATATATATATATATATATATATATATATATATATGTGTATATATAAATGTAAATATAAATATATATATATATATATATATATATATATATATATATATAATATATATACATATACATATATATATATATATATATATATACATATATATATATATATATATATATATATATATATATATATACATATACACATATATATATATATATATATATATATATATATATATATGTGTGTGCGTGTGTGTGTATGTGTGCGTGTTTGTATGTGTGTTTGTGTGTATGACAAAATGATCACATAATGAATATATACATACATATATATCGTACACCGTCTTTTACTCAAGCGTTTTTTGCCTATCTTCTATTCGCCCTAATCATATTGACCGCTTTGATATGCTTTGTCAGTCATCCCAAATACACTTTTCTTTATTAATTATCCCAAATATAAATATTAGACCTGTGTTGTTTAACCTTCGATAGTTAAATTAAACACATTTAGTCATCATTATACATGAAATTTCCGAAAGGCAAAAAGAAGACAGCGGATAAAATTATTATATGACTGCTTCCACACCCGCTCCCACCAGCAATTCAAATACGGAAGATTATTGGGGCAATAACATAGAAAACCATATAGGATGGCTACAGATATCTAAAGAATTGTGTATGGCTCTGGTATGTCGAACATCCTGAAGAAAATTCTATTTTAACTGCTGGAATCGCTGTTCCTGAAATGAATGATGGAGCAGTTCAGTTCAGAGTACTGCACAGCAAAAATTACCTAAAGGGAGTGTCACACGTCTTCATAAAAACACCCATGTCCATTTTCCTTCCATTCCAGTGATTTAATGAACCAAACAAAGAAGCATAAATATTTTCTAAAAAATTCTCATGATTCCAAGTAGCCGTCATGGATTTGAAATTCCAAATGACTTAAGAAACCTATTATAGTTGGCACCAGTTTTTAAGATTCGACACAGGTTCACTAGATACATAAGTGATTTCAACATTACAGCAGACAATGGACTATGTGACCTTGGATCATAACCTAGCATATAGCAGTAAAAGTGCACATGATAATGCAATATAAGATGAAATATCATTGAAAAAAGCAAATCAGATTATGGCTAGGTTAAATAAAATTTGGAAATCAAATTACATGAAATTATATATAAAAGTCACGCAATATATCAGTTTAGTGAGATTGGTGTTACTGTGTGGACATGATTTGTGGTAAGATAGTGAAACAATATCCAACAGATTTTATAGATTTGAGAACAAAGCACTCAGAATATTATTGGGAGTTAAATGGCAAAAAAGGATTAGAGATTACTCAAGCCATGCGTGGATGAGATCATGGTGAGGGGTAGATGGATATGGTTTGGGCATGCTCTTCGCACTCCCCAAGAGAGATTAGTTCACCAAACTATCAACTGGGCTCTACAAGACACTAGAAGAGTTAGAATACCCAGGCCAACATGGATCAGGACTATCAAGTGTGAAGTATGAAATGATGAATGGAGAAGTATTGATTTAAAAGCTCAGGATTGAGACGACAGGCAATAGGCGTAAGAGAAAATGATAATAATGATGAAGATGATGATAATAATAATGATGATGATGATAAAAAGGTAAATGAGCGCGCACACACACACACATATACACACACACACATATATATATATATATATATATATATATATATATATATATATGTGTGTGTGTGTGTGTATACATAC